>NC_065513.1:12194584-12236061 GCF_006386435.1 Epinephelus moara
GGGGGGGGGGGGGGGGGGGGGGGGGGGGGGGGCGTTTTGAGTGACAGGATGTCTGATGAAAGTGTCCTCAGCCTCTCAGTAAGATCCATCCCTTGCTCCTCCACTGCACCAGCTTCTCATCCACATACAGTCACCTCTTGCTCCAAAAAAACAGAATGGCAACAGCCAAAATGCCGAACTCAAGGCTTTAAAGCGGGAGTCCACAAACCAATATGTGACATCACAGTAGCTACTTCCATTACCTTTACAGTCGATGATATGCTCATGCTTCATACAGGGACCCAGTGTAGCCATACATTAATTTTTTTAATCAATTTCATTGTAGAGCTGCACACAGCTCATTCACTCCGAACCTCCTTGCCCTGATCTTTGTCTCTCTGTTTAGTAGACCACAAATGAAACACGAATTAGCAAGCTAAGCCACTGGCTCCTCGACTTGCTCCCCACTGCTGTGGACTGCTTCCCCGGGATGAGAGCTGGCAGCAGCTTGGTCTGTCAGTCGGCGGTTGTAACCGTTTAGAGTCAGCCAGCGCAAACCCCTAGTGCCGGGTGTCACAGCAGGCAGTTGGCCTGCAGCAGCACCAGGTTTAACCTGTTAGCTGATCTGGCTGGGAGTCGGGCCTGTCCACTCCCACAGAGCTGGGGTTTGCACTGGTTGCTGCGGCCACAACCAGCTGCTGATTTGGGGTCTGTCTCCAGAGCTGCTGCCGGCTCTCCTCCCAGCGAGGTGGTCTGTAGCAGTGGGGAGTGAGGCTGAAGTCACCCTGTGATTCAAGGGTCTAGCTAAAGTTAGCTACATAAACATGAGCATGAAGCCACAGCAATTAGTGTTTGGCTCTGGATAGCAGAACACTAAACTATTAGCAACATATTTCTCTGTCTGAAATGACTTGTAATTTGCCAAAGTCTGGTGTCACAGCCAAGATTTTCTAAAGCCTGAAAATAGAGCCATGGGGAGGGGAAGAACTCATTGCACTTAAATTAGCTCAAAGTTTATGATGGGATTTTGGCCCAATGATGCCCGATTAAACTGCCTGCCCAGGCTTTAACAACTGCTGATTTTTGCTGTTTTGTTTAATTGTATAACCTTATGTGCACTGAAAGAGAACAACAGTGATGTTATTCTAATGTATTCTCTAATTGTACTAAAGTTCTGGTAAATTACCACTCATTTTGTACTAAATTACTATAAATTTGTGCTAAATTACTACAAATGTGTATTGAATTAGTTTAAATGAAATACAAATTTGCACAAAATTGCTATAAATGTTCTTTGAAAATACTAATAATTTGTGGCAATTTAAAAAAGTGTACTAAATGAATATACATTTTATTAAGTTACTATAAATTTGAAACTAAATTAATCTGTCCTCTTCTAAGTAAAACAAACAAACCAAAATAAATAAATAGTGTAAAGTCTTCCTTTTCCTGACACAGTTTCTAATCAGTCAGTCTGTCTGCTGGCCTGAGTCTTCAGACTTCTCAGCAGCCTGCCCCTGATTCCCTCTCATATCTCTCTGCTGGCTGATTTCTCTCTTCCATCATCACTGCTCTGCTGCCTCCCCTCCCTCGCCTCCTCTTCCTCCGCCCTCCCAGTGTCTCAGCTCTGTGCCTCACCTCTCTGCTTTTACTGTCTCGGGGGACGGCAGCCGGTCATGACCACCAAGTCCTCGCTTAACGGGAGCGCTGACCACCTGAAATACGGGGAGGCTCAGGAGATCCCACCTCTGAGGAACTATCTCTGTCTCACCATGTTCACCTGTTTCTGCCCTGCATGGCCCATCAATATTGTGGCGTTGGTTTTCTCTTTGCTGGTGAGTTATACACTGTTTGGAGTCTGAGGGTTTCTGGACACGATTGTTTCCTATTTTTAAATTGTTACAGCATGAGATAATTTAAGTGATGTTTTTATGAGGTTTAGATATTTACAGGCATAGAGTTCATTCAACATGTGTCACATTATATGGATACGTAGATTAGAGATCAGAGTGCTGGTGGTGGGAAAACACACAGAGGACATGAAGGGATGATGGTAACAACATGGCTGGATATACAGTAGCCTACACTTAATTGCAATTTATATGACTTGTCTGTCTTTTGCTTGAGCAGTAAACAAGTTGTGTAATGTTACAAATGACTTATAGTTGACTTCATATGAAGAGATACAGAAATAGCCTCTTCACTTCTCTAAGCTGCCCGTTTGTTTAATTAACAAATGCTTCTACTGATGTGTGCTCAGATCAAATATACTTTCATTTTATGTACTATCCAAGTGTCAAACCAGGTTTATAACTGCTTGATGTTCTACACAATGAATGTACGCCATCTGTGTTTCAGTGAGAGGAAAATCTTTGATAAATAATCCCCATTTGTCATGAAGCCACAAAGTTTAAATAAGTTTGAGCCTTAGGTAGGGGTAATGCATTTGTCTCAAGTCTTTGAGCTGAGGACAGAGTTGTATTGAGTCGACATGCCAACAGCAGCTGTTGCATCGCTGTAGCTGTGAGTAATAAGATGAGGTATGAAGGCACAGCCATCCACTGTTTATCATGTCTAAGACCACTGGCTGCACTACAGATATGAATTAGAGATAACAAGAAAGGCAGGTGTAGGGAGAGACATTTAAATGCAAAGCGTGGCAGGGAATGATTTCCTCTCTATATGAAAGACACATGCTACTATGGGGCTCATTACCTTATTGACACACAGGGTGGGACAAGTTTCCTCTGCAGCACATGCCTGTCTAAAGAACCTTGAATTTCCGTTTCAGTCCCAAAAGTGCTACGACGAAGAGGACTACGATGGCTCCAAGCGTCTGGGTCGGAAAGCTCTCCACCTCGGGATCGTTTCCTTTGTCATTGGCTTTGTGATCATCACTGCCTACACCGTTGTACACTTTACCATGGTATGAATGCAGCAGATATATAATGCAAAATTTAACAGAAGGATAGAAAGATTTCAAGTGTCTTTTCCCTCCACAGCATGTGGTGTGACCTCTTGAGGAGGAAGAGGAGGTGGAAGTGGAGAAGAGGTGCTGGAGAGATCAGCTCCACGGGATGCAAAGCAGCTCTGCTTGGCTTCTGTCATCAACAGCTCTGGAGGTTGTGCAAGAGCTGGCAGAGACTTACTGTACTGCTGGAGACATCTTTGTTTCAGCTGTTGTGTAAATGATATCGCAAGGACACTTTTTACAGTTTTTATAAGTGTAAGGTGAAAGGAATGATTATGCACAGGACCCTACCAGCACTTCCACTGATGAAACGTGGTGCTGCTCTGTAACTAAAGACCTATAATGGACTGTGTCACATTTCCATTATATCTTATTGATTACTGTACCTATTGATAACTGATTACTGTGATTTAATATTGGCACATCAAACTGCTCTCCTTAACAAGTTGTCGGCATAAAAATGTCAAATTAAAAGTTTTATGTTAAACAAAGTTCTGCTAAGCTGACCAAACTGTGTATTTCCAACATTGACACAATCAATATTTCTGCAATATAATAACATCCAGTATTGGTAGAAGCAATAGTATGATACAGCTACAATATGGGAATATACTCCCCGATAGTAGTGGGTGGCTTTCATGATACCCTCTCTGCTTGACCAACTGGCCACAGTTCCCACCCATCTTTGACACCTGTTGCAGTTTAATGAGTCTGAGGGATCATGTACCCTGATGTGTAATATTATCACAGTTACAACGCTAAAAATAAGATCATATAATCTTCAGGCTGTGCTGTGATTCAGCACACCAATTACAGAGAAAATAAAAGTTTAACTGGCGACTTATCAAGGCATTAAGTTTAACCCCATAATCCTGGAAGCATCTGCGCTAAAAGGGTCTGATCCACCTTTTCATCTGTTATTGTTGTGGTCAGTACCTGAAAACTAGCCTGGACAAATCTGCAAGCTCATGTTTTATTTTTTGCTCTGGCAGATGCATCTCAACTTGTGGAACCTTCACGTTTTAGGGCACTGTCACACATGATAAAAGGCAACGGTGAATATTTGCCTGCTGTTCATTTCCATTCAGTATCAGCAAAGGGGCAAGTAAAACATTCTCTACCGGTGGCAAAGCAAATGTCCATCTTCGCAATGCATGGAGTTCAACTAGGTGAACTCTGAACGGCCAAGAAGCAGTCTTAACCAATAGCAAAAAGTGCACCCTGCCTCTCTGGTGGATACCCACATGTTTAATGTTTAAAACAGTCCATAAATGTATATGGTACTAGAATACTTTTGCCCAAAAACTGATGGTCACCCTTTTAGGTTGCACTGTTGAACTGCATCCATCTGTCTGGAACATGAAACAACAGGGAAAGCTGTTAGATGACTGTGGTAAAGCCCAAAAAATTTAGAAAGGATAAACTGTAAGCGTCAAGCAGAGAACGCTTCCTGCCAAACCATCAGCTTTTTTTTTTAACCAATGGATTTCCAGATTGAAGGGCCTCATTCTCTGCAGGTCTGGAGAACTGCTGACCTACACTGAGGACAGAGATGTGGAAGGAACCTGAAGGAACGACTGATCCACTCAACATGCCCCCCTGTGGAGGACGCAGAGCTGGAGCATATGAGGGAAGCCTTGTCCATCACGGTGGAGCACCTGCTATTTGCTCTTGCAAGGATAAGAGGGGTCTGCACATCCAATCTACATGTGCTAATGACCATAGTTTATGATCTGTCCCAATGGATGTGCTGCAGAAATACGAGCTGTGAGGTTGTTGCTGCATGCAAACTAGTAGCTGAAGTGTAAGCGGAACACACTGCAGAGATAACAGGAAGAACCAAAGGAAGTGGCTGTATGACTGTGGCCTTTATCTGGAGCAAGACATCACAAAAAATGAATGGACTGATGGACAAAATCCTTTAAAGGTTCATTTCTTTTTTAAAAGCAAACAACATCTATAAATTGTGATTCATGTAAACAGAACATAGAGTTCTTCTCTCAGTGAGCTTGTACCCCTGCAGTATTATAACTCACAGGGAAGGTTACTTCAATGTGTAACTTTACTTTGGTTTCTTAAAAAAAACTTCTAGACTGGTTGCATTAACATCCATAGTGATGAAGGCACTTGAACGCATCATGGTAGGGAATCTACGAGGTGCTGTACATCTCTTAGACCCCTGCCAATCTGTGTACAAGGATGAAAATCACACCTTGAAAATCCCATCACATATGCTAGACTTTTGTTTATGGATTTCAGCTCTGCATTTACTACTATACTCCCTCAGATACTGTGAAATAAGTTGATACAGATGGAGGTGAACCCCTACATAATCAGGTGGTACTTTGCATTTCTCACAGGTAGGAAGCAACAGGTGAAAGTTAACTCAACTCTCTGTGACATACAAGTGATAAATACTGGGGCTCCTCAGGGCTGCGTACACTCTCCCCTTCTTTTCACACTATATACAAATGACTGCAGAATTCAGTAACCAAACAACTATATTATTAATTTCTCCAATGACACGGCCATACAGAGTCTACTGACAACAGACTCAGGTATTGCTGTATACAAGTGGGAGATAATAGAAGTTGTGCAGTGGTGTGAGGTGCATAACCTGATCCTAAATGTTAAGAAAACCTGGGAAATGGTTTATGATCCCAGGTCTGTTGGTGACCACAGCCTAGTTGTTATCAATGGAGAGAAAGCTGAGCAGGTAAGTATGTAAGTGCTTAGGCAGTGGGCTCATTATGTCGAATATATCTGTTCAAAAATTAGTCAACGCCTGCATTTTCTGCTCACTGTCCATGGAGTTGATACAAATATTGTGTTGTCTTTTAGAGTAGCCATCGAATCCATTATTCCTTAATGCATTACAACATGGTTTGGTAACCTGACTGTCAAATTTAGATCAGAGCTCCAACACCTCATTAGGAGGGCAGGAAAAACAACTGGCATGGTGCCCCCATCTTCTCTCCAGGAGATATTTGAGGAGACAGTGAGGAAGCAGGGCCTATAAATCACTACTGACCCAAACCACATCCTTCATAAGGAGTGTGAGCTGATGCCTTCAGGCGGAAGGTACGGGTTACCAAACTGTAAGCTGAAGAGAGATGAAGAGTGTGTGTGTGTGTGTGTGTGTGTGTGTGTGTGTGTGTGTGTGTGTGTGTGTGTGTGTATATGTAGGTGTGGGGGGAGTGGTGGGGTAGGGCATCGGTGCAATACTCTTAGGGTGTATGGATCTGGGGGGTTGATACTTTAAGTTACTTGTAGTTTGATTTTACATGTGTGCGGCCGTATCGCTTGTGTTCTGTTAAATGTCCAAGACAAATTACTCCTAAGGGAGATCTCATCTTATCTTATCTTATCTAAGTTTATTTTATCTCATCTCGTCTTGTTGTCTCGTCTCGTCTTTTCTTATCTTAAACCCCACTGACCTTTGAGTTGGTTAAGTTTCTCCAAGCCAAACATTGTTCAAACAACCCAACAAACTTTATGTAAAACTCCCAGGTTTTTCAAAGAAAACAAATATGTCATCTAGGGATATTAGTAAAATGATACACAAAACAACTACAATATGTTTTGATGGAATCGTGTAGCCATCAAAAACATGGAGTCTAGTATTTAAATCACTCAGTGCAAACATTTAGTAGCTTCAATTAGGGGTTGGACGCTGATATAGAATATACTGGATGCTGTCAGACAGTGGGGAATAAGATTTTAATTTTTCAACTTGAAATCTACTTTAGTGAAAGTAAAAGTGGAAACAGATGTTAAGGAGTTAGAAGTCATCATAACACCATTATTACTAGTAATAATAACCAGATACTGTAGCTCTACTCGCCAACCCTGAGAGGAGGAAAACTGTGACCTTTCTTAACACGTTAATACTGCTGACTCTTTGTTTTTATTGTTAGCGTGTACATTTACAGGCTTTACACTTGTGAATCACATGAAACAAGAGAGCCGTGAGAACATCTCAGAGAAATCAGTGTGATATGGCACAAAGGCACACTCCCACTGAGCAGCACACATCTTAGAAGGATATACTGACTGTAACTGTCTGCTTTACAGGCCTCTCACTGTAAATCATACAAAAATACATTTAAAAAATCAGAAATCTATGAGCCCAAATACTTTAAGTTTTTTTATTTCAAGGGTGCATTTAAAATCACCCCAAAACATCTGGCCACAAATTATTCTGATAGAATGTCATCTAGGCTGTGACCCCTTAAAATGAAGCATTGTCTATTTGTTACACATTGTCAACAACTACCATGTCAGCGGGTTAGGAACAATTCCAAGCAAAAAGTAAAAGTATCTTAATCATTTTTAGAAGCCTAAAGGTGTCATATTATCCAGCACTGCACATGAAAGAATGCAAAGATTAGAGGTGTTAAAGGTGGGGACAGTGATTCTGGAGAAAGTTGATATCTGAACTTAACACCTACACAAATACACCTCTGCCATCAGTGCTCCTTCGGAAGCTCTGTTTTAACTGCCCCTCATCCATGGCCTTTCTCCTATCCTGTCTACTAGCACTAGTCTGAGTGGGCGGAAGTTCACTGCATAGATCAGCCTCTCATTGGGTGGAACGAGCCACCCGCTGAAGTCCCACCCTACCACCTCCGGTTGTGTAGCAGTTTTCAACACGTCCTTTACTAACTTTTGCGGTGTTTGGTCTTGCGGGGATGTAGCCATTTTTCTGCCATGGTTCGCGTCCTGTCGGCGATATTTTCCCCCAGGCAATATTTTTGCAAGCGCACCGTTGCTGTGGCACCGCCCAGAACGATTGTGACTGGTTGAAAGAAATACAAGCAGCCGGGGCGTTTTTTTTATCCAATCTTAAAGTGAGAGTCGGCCCAGCCAGACCTTTCTTTTCTTGAGAAAGGTCTGGTGAGCGAGACTAACTAGCACAAATGCCCCCTGGTGCTGATTGGTTGGAATAGTGTTGTGTTGTTTGTTCCATATTTACAGAGCCAGGGCTGTGTATGAACACCAGATTGCTTTTTTTTTATAGCAAACACACAGAATGGACAGCTATTAGACCCATAGACTGTATAAGATAATGGATAAGATAATGGATGTAGCTACTGTGACATCGCCCATTGGGTTGTGGACTGCCATTTTGAAGATTTGCGTTCAGAATTTTGGCCATCGCCATCTTGTCTTTTTTGGAGCCAGAGGTAACCATATTTGGACGGCAAAGAGGAGCGAGTGATGAATCTGACTGGCAACCTGAGGTGACACCTTTCAGACAGCCTGTCACTTAATTATGTATCAATTAAGCCTTAATAAAATGTGAACAGGTGAGTTATCAATGTGTTCTCATCCCAACTTATCACCGTTTTGTCAGTGGACTTTCTCGTTTACATATGACGTGCTAGGTATCCTCCTGCATCTGTTGTTGACGTTCAATTCTTGTTAAATGCGTTGTGTCTTTTCAGTGTGCACTTCTGTTTTCACAGGAAATGTGAAACCTTTCTGCTTGTTAGATGCATTAAGTCTTTTTCAAAATAAACTTTCAACTTCAGTAAAACACCACATATTTACATTTATTTCCTTGTGCAACAAAAACGTGGTTTGGTTTAGAGAAAGTCATGGTTTGGCTTAACATTTACACAGGAAGCAAACAGCGGGTTCCAAGGTGAAAGTCCGGTTTGTTAACAAAGAGTGTATTAGATTATAACTGCTGACTGCAACTTTAATTGTCTCACCCTTAGCTATTGTGTGACCCTTTGGGGGGACCTTGGGGATAATTAATGTAGGATCCATTTTGAAATATTTGCAAGGATATTTTTAAGTGTGTGTTTATATGTGTCTTTTGTTTTTCATTATTCCTTTGATGCTTTCAGAAATAAACCAGTTATGATTGTTTGTATCTGCTTGTCTACAGCTGAGCATGTTTCTCTGCCTTTCTCATGTATAGCCTGAGGGCCATGCTGTAAATGTAATAGGAATAATTATGAATAATCACCCAGATTAATGACACCTTGGCGCTTATCGTGTAATTAAAACTTATTTTTAAAAAAAAATCATGCTAACGTTATCGAGAAATATTTGGCAACAATCGGGTTAAACTTTAACCCTCTGTGAGCTCGAGCACAGGAGGCGGAAGAGGTGTGTTTTCTGCACTGCACACACTCACACACACTGAGGTTTTCCCCAAATGGCGAAAACACTCAAGGTACAGCTGAAGGCAGGCAATTAGAAACAGAAATAGCGCTAGAAAAGAGGAAACAGAAAGAGCACAAAGGAAACACCAGTGTCCGCTCGCCTGTTGTTGTTTCGCGGGACCGTGAACACAGCTCCGCCTCATGGTGGTGTTTTCACTCCGAGAGGAAAACTTCTGCACCTCAAAGACGGAAACAAAAACGATCCGAGCTCCAGACGTTTTTACAGCCAGAGCCCACAAACAGATGTACACGAGAGCAGGGACCACCGATTGATAACACCCAATCAAACATCAATCATCTGTGAAGGCTAAGGTGGGTGTTTGTGTTCTCGTGTTGCTGGCTGTGGTAGATATAATGAAACCTGTGAACAATCACCAGCCAAGTATGCTGGGTAACTCATTTTTCCAGGGGTCATTTGGCTAAAGGACCCCTGGTGGTCAGCCAGACATCACTGCAGGGCTTCTGGTCATACAGAGATGCTGACTGTATCCTGATGTGTGCCTTGCAGGATGGGGAACAGCAGTAGTGACAGGTCCAGCGGGAGTCAGGGTGAGAGGTCATACAGAGATGGACAGCATGGAGGGAAAGAGGCTCGTCCCAACATCCTGATGGACAGCACAGAGGACGCTGACCTTTTCCAGAGAGATGATGCGAAGGTATAACTACAACCAGGACTTGGGTCACATGTTTTGGGATCACATAGCTGTTTGATAACTTAAAAAAAAACCATATTGTGTAGTATCCTATTACATTGGATTAGATAACATGAATGTTATGCATGTTTTTATACATTAACTATTAATTTGCAAGTGACAAATGCCATAAATGGATTTAGGTTGAATATTTAACAGATTTTTATTTGCCCTACAGGCGTGAAGCCATACTTTGTGCTCAAAATAACTTGTGGGAGAGATGCATCCCAAAAAAGGACAATTTTTTTTGTCGGTGCATTTAGGTTCTGGTAGGAAGCTCTGCCGTCTGAAATTTGAGACGAGTTGCCAACAGGCATTCTCTTGTCATACATTATGTCGTAACGATAATCAAATATGTAGAACAAACAGAGCAAACATAGGTTTTAGAAAGAGGAGAATTCCATTTTAAGTCATTGCAGTAAATATATTGCTGTTCAACAACTAACTGTAAAGCCTCAGGTAAACCACTATCAAGGAAGTATCACATCATCACAATGAGGTGTTTACAAAACAGTCCCATCTTTGCATAGTGCACACTTTTAATGAAGCTAAAAATAAAGGTGGTTTTGTGACGGATAACATATCTCAAGCAGGTCTTAAGTCTCTGCAAATTGATTTCCATTTCAAAAAGAAGGAAATAAATATAAACATTGTCTGTATTCTTCATACAGTGGTTAGCTGTAATATCAAATTGTTGCTAAAAGGCAAAACCATGCTAAAGCAACACTGGTATGGTCAGTTTATACTCTCCTTCAGGAAACTAATTAGGAATACTGATGAGGTATAGCAAATAAAATCAGAGGTGGGACCAGGTCACAAGTAAGTCTCAAGTCTTTGCACTTAAGGCCCAGGTCCTGAACTTTGAGTTTCAACTTCTTAACAAGTCATAATGTGCTCTTCACCTAATGTAATGCCAATTTAACAACGGAGTGATAATATATCACATTTACAAAAATCCCGAATGCTTTTTAAAGTTTGTATTCATTTGCTAAAACAGGTTTGTTGGAAGTTATTTTTGACCCGCACATTGTGCATACTGCAATTGAAATCATTCTTAGTATAATATTTTCCAACTGGCACTCCGTAACATAACGTCAGTTCTTCATGGCTCTTCTCCTGCAATGTGACTGAATGCTGTCAGATTGGTTCAGACAAATAGTCTCTGAGGAATTAAATGTCAATTTGCTGAGAATAATAGCGTTAATGTTAGCTGATGCAGGAATTAAATGGAAATAAATAGATTCATGGCACAGGCTTAGGGGAAGGTATCAAGTATTTTCAAGTCAAAAGGCTAAGTCCAAGTCCAAGTGAAGTCACGAGTCATTGATGTTAAAGTCCATGTCAAGCTGCAAGGTTTTTGAGTCGTAAGTCATCAAATTTGTTGAAGTTGCGTGACTTGAGCTCACACCTCTGAATAGAATTGAAATATTCACATATTAGATAATACAAATATTACACATTTTTGAGCTGTGAACATAGCTGTAGTCATCCAAACAAATGTTTAATGATTTTATACAAATAAAAAATGTAATATAAAAATGTATATACATGTGAAATACAGTGTGAAAATTATTTTCACATGGTGTACGATGGTACAGACATTTTTAGTCCATACAATTTTAATGGATGTGAGAATATTAACAAAAATGTGTAAAAATTTCAGCACGTGCAAAATATGTGTCATAGATGCAGACAAGGCCAAATATTCTGTATGAGCAGAACAGATTTGGATTTATTCGACTTACCTAAAATTCCAGACAGAAACCAAATACGAAAATGTCCAAGAGGCTGTGTTACGTCTGTTCTCATTAACCCCTCTGAGGAGGAGGCACAAAATGAAGCGTAGATCAAAGAGGTTGTAAAAAAACATACTGTAGATTTTTCAAAAACACCTTAAACAGTCGACTCCATCTTCAGCTCCCTCTCAGCAGGCTGCTCAGTCAGGAAGTGTTGTGTAACAGAGTTAGAGGCTGAAGGTGCTCGCATTAACATGGCAACAATCCCCTGATATCATGCTGTCCAGGTTCCACAGGAAATGCAGGAATTTCTTGCCTGGCAGCAGGACCTGGAGAGTGAGTGCAAAAGTCCAATGCAGGCCAGACCAACTGTGTTCAGGTGGCAGGGCGCTGCCAAAGAAGTCTTTGTGTCCGGATCTTTTAACAACTGGGCCACCAAGATCCCTCTCAACAGAAGGTAGTTTCACCTGTGCAGAATGCTTCGCAAGATTGTAACCCCTGATCTGTATGTACTGATGGAGATGTAACACATGGTTGTCTTTTAAACCCAGTGTGAAAAACTTTGTGGCTATTGTGGACCTGCCGGAGGGAGAGCACCAGTATAAGTTCTGTGTGGACGGTCAGTGGACTTTGGATCCTACTGGGGTGAGTGAAATCTTAAGTTTTAGAGTTAACTCACCTTTTTTTATAATATATAATGACACATGATATATCACCAATATACTGGTATTTATTGCCCTTTAACATAGGCTAATTTTGTCTGCATCAAATTTCTCTTTATGCACTCTCCCAGGCTGTGATGACGGCTAAAACTGGCACAGTTAATAATGTCATCCAGGTGAAGAGGACTGACTTTGAAGTCTTTGATGCCCTCAGGATTGACTCTGAGGATTCTGCAGATATCTCAGGTACTGGCCAAATATTGTTCAAAAGGTGTTTTAATCCGCTTTTGATATTAGAATGTAGGCCATATTAGAACAAGTGACCTGTGTTACGCTGTCTGAATTATTCAGGTGCAGTGAAGCCAGCGCCTATAGTAAAGTTAAGTCAAAGGGTAACTTTGGTGTTTTTCAACTTGGACCCCCTTAATTTACATCCACTAAATGTGCCTGTTTGTTGTTGTTATTATTGTTGTTATTAAAGTGTCCTACAACATTGTGGAAAGGACCCCTGTAGAGATAGAAGAGTAAGATCCTTTTTGTTTAACCAGAAAAAGCCCCAAAATGGCCATCACAAAACCCACCAGACCCCCATTTAAATAAACAGTGATTTTATTATCGTAAAACACACACACACACACACACACACACACACACACACACACACACTATTTCAAAGTTGACAGTAATAAGATAAAACTCACAAAAACCATCCAACAATCATTAACTTTGGTCTGGTAAAAAATCATTCTCGGAACCCATCAGCTGTATTCGGCGTCTGACTTCCAGCAGACGGCTGGCATTCCAGTTTGATTTGGGCGGAGGAGGCGAATTTCCATTTATATATAAGTAAATATGCTGAACCACTGCAATGGATTCAGAGTTTGCAGTGACGCCAATTATGTTCCGCCTCGTTAGTTCACAGCACGCATCATTTAACCTGGCAACAACTGCAGCCGGCTCAAACGTGATTGGTCAATATCACGCGGACTACAAACAGCCTACAACCAGAAACCAGGGCTCTTCCGCTCTTCTTCCGGAGGCAACATCTCCGGGGTTTGCCTACAGACTCTACATTCACTGAATGTAGAGTCTGTATATAGACTAGTAAAAAATAAACCCTTAGTTCACCCAGTTAGATGTGAAAATATGCAGCCTCTATACTCTCTCTGGGTTGTTTCTGGTTTAACAAAAAGGATCTTACTCTTTCACAAAAAGTTTCTGTAGGGATCCTTTCCATAAGTTGTCAGACATTTAAGCCCAGTTCATACCAAAGGTGCTCCATCCCTGCTGAGCCCTCTGTTTTCATCCTTATGGTGTGCTGGTTTCAGATGGTGGGCTGCTGCTGCTGCTGCTGCTGCTCGCTGTATGTGCTTATGTCATAGATTGATTAATTGGCGCTGGTTATTAATATTATTGTGGCATATTTATTATGAATGCAGTCCATCTGATGCTCATTTTGTTTAGGATTATCGCCATCCATCACTACTACAAATGCAACTGTAGCCAGTATCTCACTGTCAATATCCTCATTCATATTTCAAGAAGACAAAAATTATATTCAGACACAAAATAAGCCTGAAAAGCTGGAAATCAGAACAGAACCACAGAGAGTTGTTGCATAGAGATGATACACTGTCTCATCTGGTTGCATTGGTGTGAACCGGCAGGTTTTTACAATGTTGCAGAACGGTGCCTTGCAGGTAGTTGCCTGTTTCAGCTCGTTTTGTCACAAACCTTTGGTCTGAACTGGGCTTTAGAATAACAGTTAGAGCCTGTCAGTTCCAAAAAAGCACATTTAGTAGATATAACTTGACAGTGTGAATGTGCCCTGAAAGATTACATTGCAGCCTGTTGCTGCTGCCGGCTACAGCCCACAAATTTAAAAAATTGTTGTTCCCGTTAGTTGGACACAAAAACATAAAATATCAAAGTCCAGCTTAAACTTAAACATTTTTTTAAATAATATCTTATATGTTTTAAGTAGATTTTAATTATCAGTGCCATCCATTCTTTACCAGACTTGTCCAGTTCCCCTCCCGGCCCCTACCTACAAGATGCATATGTGACCAAGCCAGAGGACAAGATCAAACATCCTCCTTTCTTACCTCCCCACCTGCTGCAAGTGCTGCTCAACAAGGACACGGGTATCTCTGTAAGTACAGGCTTGACACTGGAATATGTGCTTGTCTCTCTCTGGTGCACAGCACTCTAAAAACCTGTTGACAGCATGCGATATAGTCAAATACATCCTCTCTCTGAATCTTCATCAGTGTGACCCGACGCTGCTTCCAGAGCCCAACCATGTGATGCTCAATCATCTGTACGCCCTCTCCATCAAGGTAACAAAGCCCCCGTAACGTAGGCTAAATATCTAATTTCATCAAACTGTCGGGACATATATGTGTCACTGTTCATCGTAACGGGACATCCAGTACACATTATGTGTTGCAGGTCAAACATATGACATAGAACATGCATGAAATGTTGGACAACAGATATCTATATGGCTTCTGCTGTCTTCTGAGAGGACATAAATCCTCAGTAATGTCATTGTAAACTTTGGTGTCTTTATGAATCCAACATTTCATGTAATTTCCCTTTTTTTCTGCGCTGAAGCTCATTTTTTTTATGTATTTCTGTCATTATCCAAAATGTTAATATTTTAGCTCACATTTTTATTGCCAGTAATCAAAATATTTCCAACAATTTCCAATGATATCCAGAAAACCTTTATCCAATTGCTCTTCCTGTCGTTGTCTTTTAGGATGGGGTGATGGTTCTCAGTGCAACACACCGGTACAAAAAGAAGTATGTGACCACTCTTCTCTACAAGCCAATATAATCCAGGATGCCATGATCCAGCCTCTTATTTTGAAATACTAATAATTCATCTGTAGTTGTATACAGCTGCTGCTGGGGTTGTTTTGGTAAAGATGGCACCTTAATATCTTCTATATATCTATCTAAGCTGAAGTTCTGAAACAGTTTGAAAGTTAAATTGCTGCACAACGTTTGTAAATTCTTGATTCAAGCGTAACTACAACCCCTAACGCTTCTTTTCTTATGAAAAGTCAGTATCAACGATAAGCTCCAAGAGACATATTTTCATTCTAACCTCACGTGACTCTAGGTGTGTCAGCAGATTTTTTTGGTTGAAAGAGAGACCAAACACATGATGTATAAGTGGTAATCTGTCCAAACTTTGCAAAGCCAAAGCCTCGTGTTGCTTTGCATGTTGCACTTTGCAAGTGACCTGAAATTGTACGAAACTGTAACATATTAAAGTATAAAAGAGCGATAAGAACAGCTGTAATCTGTGCTAGACAAGCTCTCCATACGTGAACAAACAGACAAGGGGACACAGACAGGTTGAAATTCAACTTAAAAGCCTCACGGTGAGAATCTCACTTGCATGTTTTATTTCAAACTGATGCCATTGTACAGAATCAAACTCCTTTTACATCTGGGTTTGTGTAAAAATTAGAAAGAAATTAAAAGTTGACAAGAAAAATGTCAAAAATCAGATGTTCCCTTGTGTGTTTTTTTGTGTGAGTTGTACAACTCAGTTGACACATTGGACTTTGGGATCCACGTTCTTGTTGTCAGGGTTGTATTTGGTTTGAGCAAAGCAGTGAGCCGCCACCCGATCGCACTCACACACGGCAGCCTGGCACTTATCATTGGTAGCTGCGGGGACAGAGTGGAGTCAGGAAATGAACAGATAGTTGCTCAATAATAACAAAGCATGAAGCACGCTTGCACAGAACAGTGTGGTTACTAGCAGTAAGTGCCGGTGTGAAAGTGCTCTGAAGCACTAGGAGAGCATTTGTTTATAGTGTGTGTGCTCCCAACAAGGAATCATACCTCAATCCCTGGCTGTGTAATACCCATATATAGCTGTGTAAATACAGTTGTTGTATGCAGTAGCTACACACAGAGCCACAAAAGCAGCCTTGTGTAATTTGCTATATCCACATTAAAACTACAGTCTGCATACAGTGCTGTGTTTTCATTCAATCAAAAATGCTTTTAAGTTTGTAAAGTTGAGAATTATAAATAGCACTCAATTCATCACTATAACTGAGCCTGTGAAACTGCTTTGTGCTCTTACATGAACACTTCACACCTTGAGGAAAACACTGCCACATTTGTGTGTGGAGGCAGTGTTAGATTTACGTCCTCAGGGTTTCTTAGCTGGACAAAATTCTTTGTCTTTACTTTCACCAGTGTCACTGTAGAATTTCACCAGAAAGTCATTGAAAATAATTCTAATGTAATATCTAAATATGTCAAACCATCCTAGTTTAGCCACAGTCTCACCTGAGCAGGTCACCTGCTGATTTGAACAGGTGAAATCGTACACAAGAACATAGG
Source organism: Epinephelus moara (assembly GCF_006386435.1). Lineage (NCBI taxonomy): Eukaryota > Metazoa > Chordata > Actinopteri > Perciformes > Serranidae > Epinephelus > Epinephelus moara. The sequence goes on from NC_065513.1 coordinate 12,211,175, forward strand.
GAAGGTCAACAATAGCCGTGCACCCAGGAGCCTTTCTGGCCGCCCTATAGCATTTATCATGAACTCTACAGCACCTGAGAAAACACAAGGAGAGGGTGCATGTTTGAGATTACCCAAAGTTTCATTTGTTTTAAAATGGTGAGTGGAACACAAACATATCCTACATGTCCACTTCATCCAGAGGGCTTCCCACCCCCCCGAAGCCACACCAGCAGCCGTAATCGTTGTACTTCAGAGGGTTAACACCAGGCTGAGGGCATTGGATCAACTTCCCAAACTGCCATAAGGCCTTGGGCAGCAGCGCACCGCTGGCCATACAAGCTGTTAAAGACAGCAGTAAGAACACATGATAAACAAATCAGAAGAACGTATCCTAAAAACAATGATACAAAATTGATAGAGAAGCACTGGGTCGGAATAAAGATAACTTCACAAACAGCACCTATTTACAACACGTGTAATTTTAAGGGCTGACACATATTGACAGTCTTACCGGTGAGAAGCAGCAGCAGCAGAGGAGCAGTCAGATTCATGGTTACCATCAGAAAAAACATGAATTTTGGCACAGCCTGTTCTTATATGACAGGAGGTGAGAGAGAGAGAGATAAGAGGGTGGGAGCTTTAAAGGAGGGGTTACTTAACAAAGGTCCTGTATTTGTTGGTGGAGTTCATCTTGAGAATTCCGTTTACTTCAGCACGTATTTACCAACGTCGATTACAAGTGTGACAATTTGCAAATAAAACACATAATCAGCCTGTTTGGTCAGTTGTAGGTTTCAAAGCTATCTCTATGGAGAAGCACTCAAAAGCAACAAAATCACCTTTATTCTCTATTTTCATTAAACTGTAGAGAAATGCAGTATATTCCACAGCTTCCACTCGTGCCATGCAGGATATTAAATGTCACTACACATCATCTGTTCAATCATAAATTAGGCCTGATGCATTTATGGGCAATACAGTAATAATAATTTTCAAAATCTTGTTCAAGTTAAGGCCTAAGTGACCATCTATTAGTTAATCAGCTTTTCTCAGTTTGATGCCAAACCTTATAACAACAGCTATAAGACTGTGTAATATTTTAATAGAACATATGGTTAAAGTTCAGCTCAGATTGCAGCAAGTCTCACTTTCATCATCAGTAGCTGAAGCTTTTCGGGTAAATAAGATAAGGTATCCACGGGAAACACAACATAATAAGGTGGACATGGACTTATTTATTTACCCCTCACAGGTTAGACAGTAGTTGTATTACAATTTTCTTCTGATCTTTTCTTATTTTCTTTTAATTTCCTACTTAAACATTCCCTGATCTGTTTGATCTTATCTTCCTGTTCACTCTGTCCTCACTCTGGTTTGCTTTTTTCTGTCTTTAAATAGAAGTCAAATTTAAAAACTTTCCATCTCACAGCTGTGCAAACAGCTAGCACTTGCCAGAGTTCCCACGACTTTCCATTGCACCCTACTCAAGCTGTGTCAAGTGTCTTATGTTAACACAAATGAAAACAATGTATGATACAGCAGGACAAAACTAATGAACCAAATATGTATGCAAAAAGCATTAGTGTGTTTGTGTGTATATGTGTATATGTTTGTGTATGTATACTGGTTGTATGTGTTCTACATATGGGTATATGCACACATGTTGCAAAATGGATAGAGGAAGAGATTGGGTGACTCTTGGCAATTGGCCAACAAAGGACCACCTCTCAAGGTCAGGGGTCAATATAAGGCTTTAGCTTGACGCTCCACGTCTTCACCAGCAAGATGCATGCGACTCACTCCCTGCTCGTCCTGCTCCTCAGCCTCCCAGCGCGTAAGTACTCACAATTAGAAAACCTCCATGGATGACTTTGAGAGTTTTGCATGTCTGATTAATCAGCATCAGGGACATTATGATTGTATGAAAGTTTTGAGGTGGGTATTGTCTGATGTGTCTCCATTTTGTCTCCCAGTGCTGTGTAACCGAGCTGTGTGGCAGTTCAGGGGGATGATCCTCTGCACTGTGCCTGACAGCTGGCCGCTTCTGGACTATGCTGACTATGGCTGCTACTGTGGGCTGGGAGGCTCTGGCACACCTGTGGATGAGCTTGACAGGTGACACTGCTGATGGTGTATTTGTTGTTGTTTCCTGTTCTGAAAGTCCCCTAACTCAAAGTGCAGTCCAACTAAAAAAGTCAAATCACAACTCAAAAAATGCACATTTTCTGACTTACCTGGAGCAGTTTTGTGGCATGCAACCTTTTCAGCTTTATGTGCAAAGGTTGTGAAATATCTTCTCTTGACTCCAAGACAATGGAGGTGAATGGAATTTTGTTTGTGCTGTTCAAAGCACTGACACACCTTTTTTCCACGGGAGTGTTTCTTCAGGAGGAAATAGCTCTGGTACCAGTTTGGATTAATTAAAACTTTGAGTTGAAAGTTTTAGTTGATTAATCAGTTAGTCAATAGACAAAAAATTATAAACAATTTTGATATCTCTAAATCAATCAGGCCATTTTTTATGCAAAAAGTCCAAAGATTCATTGGTTACAGTTTCTTAAATGTGAATATAAGCTGCTTTATGATATACAAGGGACAGCTCACCCACAAATCAAAAATAACATATTTTCCCTCTTACCTGTAGAGCTAGTAGTCTAGATTGTTTTGGTGTGGGTTGCTGAGTGTTGGAGATATGGGCTGTAGAGATGTCTGCCATCTCTCGAATTTAATGGAACTAGACGGCATTCAGCTTGTGGTAGAAAGAAAATAGTCCCTACATGAAACTGCTCACAACAAGGTCTGTGGATTATGTTGAGTAATTGGGTCATGGTTTCGGGAAAGAGACATTTCTTCTTTTTTTTTTTTATTGTAATTTTTTGGCGCTTTGAGCACCACATGCCAAGTGATATGTAGTTCCATTATATTGAAGAGAAGGCAGACATCTCTACGGACGATATTGTCAGCATTCTGCAACTCACACCAAAATAATCTACATTGATAAATAGCACTACAGGTAAGAGGAGAAATATATATTTTTGATTTATGGGTGACCTGTCCCTTTAAACCTAATGTCTTTATATTTTGGTCTGTTGTTGGGACAAAAAAAGACATTCAAAGATATCACCTTGGACTCTTGGGAATTGTGTGGACATTTTCAATTTTCTTTGACATTTTGTAGATTAAACAGTAAATCCGTTAATTAAATAATGACTCAATATTGTAAATAATAATTAGTTGCAGCCCTAGTTAAATTTAAAATCTCCTGAAACTCAATAAAGTAGGTGCCTTTCTTCATCTTGATGTATGGAAGGTGGTGCAATTGCCTTTTAATGCTTTTGTATGTTGCAGATGCTGTCAGGTCCACGACCAGTGCTACAGTGACGCCATGCAGCACGATGACTGCTGGCCCATCTTGGACAACCCCTACACTGAACTATACAGCTACAGGTGTGATGAGGCCAGCAAGACCGTCACCTGCCAGAGTGAGTGTTCAACAACTCTTCCAAACACAGCAACTTTTAGATATTGAGTTTCCAGTAAATACACAACATTAAGTTGCAGATTTGGAAAAACACACAAGGTTCAATATCAATGTTGTTACGCCATTATTCTTAATACATTTTTTTTTCTCCTGTTGGCCCCGTTCTATCTCACTCTACTGCTGCTCTCTGTCTCTGTCATTTAGATAACAATGATCCCTGTGAGAAGTTCATCTGTGAGTGTGACAGGAAAGCAGCCATGTGCTTCGCCAAGGCAGGTTATAATGAAGAAAATGCAAACCTTCCCAGAGCTCGCTGCAAATAAGCCAACGGACTCAGAGAGAAACACACTGAAGAGTGTCTTTATTAAAAGTCAACAGGTGTCATTGTATTCATAGTTATTGTTTTATTGTCAAACAATTACCTCACAAACGCACTGTATATGCAACTTCATCTCTTGTGAAATTCAAAATTAATAAATTGCTCTGAAACACATCATTTATATCATTCAGTCTTAATTTGACCCATTATTTTCCAAAAAACCAGGCCTGGCATGTTGGTGAGGGTTCAGACAGGTTCACTGTCTCTCACGCCCTGATTTCACAGATGTATCGATACTGCAGGCCGCAGTCTGCATCGTTCAACTGTTTGCGTATGCGTCTTTCAAAGCCGTGAATCTGCCCACAGTCCTCTCCGTTCTCTCTGTAGTCCCAGTTGTCGGGCTGACCAACATCCCAGTAACTGAACACAAACAGGGGAGGGCAGAGGAGACGTAACTGATGTTACACATAGTGAAACATATAAAAATCAAACAAAAAAAAAAAAAATCTCCACTTGGACTCAAGAATGAACTAATTAGAATTTGTTGGTTCAAGGTCAAGGTCAAGGTCACTGTGACATCACAAACATGGTTTTGGCTAGAAGTTAGAAATTGATATGCTAAGGTCAACTTTACTGTGACATCATAATGTCATAACTAAGGAACAGAAGGAGAGATATTTGGTCAAATACTGAACTGGTAACATTAATCTTGGGTGGCCACCTTGAAAATATGTGAAGCATGTATGTTTTCACAGACATGGAGGTAAACTGTACATATATATAAATATATATATATATATATATATATATATATATACACCTTCACATTTCTCTTACTTTGGGGTTGTATTGAAGTCCGTTCCATCCACCCAGCTCCAGTGTCCCTCGTGTGTTCGCTCCACAAGTCCAATCCAATAGTTGTGTGTGATTTCAACTATTTGTGAGATGAAGTCCTGGGAAAAAAAAAAAAGTAATTTTATTATTTGAGGTCTTTATTCATTCTGTGCAGGGGCAAAGGTTTTGTCTTAATATTTGGGGGTCCCCCACAGTGAAAGTTTGAGCATCAAAGACTTAATTTTCTGCATTCTGGTGAATTGTCCAGCACCAATTTCTTGTGGAAATTTCCATGTTTTAGAATAAAAGTCCTCTGCTATTTAAACTATTTTAAATCGGGGGGCAAATGGACAACTTCACTTAAATTATATGGAACCAAACTAGCGTAAACTTAAACCTCACCAGTTCCTCCACATTATTCAGAACCAGCAGGTGTCCTCCGAGTGTTTTGCACTGCGTCTCTGCTCTGTGCCAGATCAGGCCAGTGGTGGATAGAAAGTAGCAGCCGCCTTGGAAAGACACCCATCCTTCCCTACATGTTCCTGTTTTGATGAAGATTAAGACATGTCAGAGAGCCTGATGGTGGAAAAAAAACTCAATTTTGATTTTACTGGTATGAAAGGATTCAGTTTTTACCACGAACTGGGGCAATTTTCTGCAAGGGGACCTCCGGCAAAGTTGCACCTTTAATTTAAAAGCCACAAAATAAAAACAGCTATTTTAGAAAAGTTGTACTGAGGTTGTACATCATTATATCCAGACCTGATGACCATTTCCCGACCTGAACTGGATGATAGATGGATCCTCTCCAGGCTGAGTTTGACATTAATGACTTCCTTGTTTAACTGGGAAACTTTGAGACACAAAAAATGATATGAAAAGAATATGAATTAGCTGTGCATGTAAACTGTATTAATGAATCAGCTTCACTGGAGAGTTTAGAGTCGTACATTTTATCCCAGTGACCATCAGCAGAATTAACAGCAGCAGCACCACAACTCCGTAGAGGACATACACGACTATCCTCTTCATACCTACAAACACCAACAGACATTTTTTCATAGTTTAAATTGACATCTGAAGTTACTGAGTCAAAATTAAAGATGTGTACATGTTGTACCAGTTTGCGCAGTCATTCTGAGCTCTCCGGGGACAGGGCTGACAGGGCTGTTATCAGACGATCCAAACTGGTGATACTGAGACTCCATTACTGGAACAGAGCAGATTCTCTTGGAAAAGCCTTTTTTTTCTTTTTACTTTTTAATGCAACCAGTAAAACAAATATTTCACACTATATTGCTGTCGATTGCAATTTGGAAGAAAAGCTTATAGTTGATAATAAAAGCGTTCGGTCCATAGTCATTTTAAGATTTTCTCCAAATAAGAGGTCAACTAAATCTCCCCTGTTTGTTCTCAAGCTGAATATGTTAACTATTAACGGCTCAATAAATAAAAGAGAATTCTGCCATATTATATACTGTATTATACACATGTTCAAATATATACAGCCAATTTTACTCAATGCTTTGCTAAATTTAAATTATGATAAAAATGATAGCTTTCATTGACATTTTGACTATACAGTGTATAACTGATGATGTTATTGGTACATGCATGACACAGTGATTCATTCACATTTCTACACAGTTAATTATTTCTATAAATGTTGAAAAGAATAATGGTAAAGTAATTTCAGGAGCAAATATATGCAACAAAGTGAACAGTTATCACTCACCCTCATCATCCAGAATCAGTCTGAATCTGTCTGGTTGGACTCTGACCGTGAGATCACACAAAGTCCTCCCCTTTAAAGAGGAACCCTTCTGAATTTAAATTACAGAAAGTGTATTTTAATGTGCTTACAATTATTCCAATATTATTTATCATTATCTGTGGCCCCATGATCAGACACAGGAAGTAAGAGCTTGGCTCATTCTCTATGATGTGTGAGACGTTTACCTGACATGTCGGCAACAGGGGGAAAGAATAAGAATATTTGGGCGATACAGTTATTACATAAATCAATTTTTCCTCTCATTATCATTCTCAGTTTGAATTACCCCAATGTCAGTAAGTGAGAACTTACTACTTGATACCTTAGAACTTGTTTTTCAACCTGTTTTGCTTCTGACAATGTGATGTCTTCTTGCTGTCTGCTTATCTGTGAGGTGAGTGCATAAAGATTGATTTTCCCCTCATGGACTGTTTTATTTGGACTGGCTTTAGAAGAGGTAAAGGATACGGTATTTCACAAGACATGAGCAAAAAAAAAAAAAAAGGGAAAAAAGTTGGAAAAATCGACATAGGTCTTAGAATATGCAATGAAAACTTCACACTATGATAGATACAGATGATTCATACAATATATCTCTATATCAGTACAGATTGTTATGGTAAAACAAGTGAAATAATTTACCATCAATGTATCACTATTGCAATCGGACTCTTCAATCACCAGTGATCTCAGAGGACCAAAACAACCATTGGACCAAGTCAGTCATATCGCCAACAGTAACTGTTTTCGCAAAATTCTGCTGTGTGTTATAAAGTACATACTTCACGCTATCTGCTGTCTGAGGGCACAATATATTTTACCACCACCAAATATCAAGTGCAATTTTTTGCAGTGATTATTTTATTGCAGCTTCCTTGTCTCCTCACTTAATTTGTGAATATTTTGTGAATAACTTAACTATTCATGTTGGTGTACTATGTAAATAGTGAGTAGTGCTTTTCATTATAACTTTTTCATGCTTCATTTTAATATGTGGTAGTAGTTCATCATGCACATTTTTTATTATTTATGTATTTATTTATGTTTTTAAAAGTTACCTATTAGCTATTAACTCAACTGGTCCTGTTCTTGCTGCTGTGACACTAGTATCTTATTGGCTGAAACTCAACAGTGACTACAATTTAAACTTCACTTACCTTTATATTTTATGTAAAATTCCCATGAACCTGGCAGAATAACAGCAAACTTAACTTTAAAGTTTCTCTACTGAGTCTATGGATAATGAGTCTCGACTTTTTTTGTAGTTCACAGTCTCACCGCTTGGTGGCTCAGTGCCCTCTGCCTCCACGTGACACCTCTGTACAAAGTCCTTCCGGTCTCTTCGTCTCTCAGAAAGGAAAATGGCGGCCCTCGGACGGTTCTCTCAAATGTTGCTGCGGTCTTCTCTGACCCAGACCCGGCGTCAGCTTTCTGCTGCTGCTGAGGGACACGGCGACCAAGCAGGTAATTTTAGCACCTCTTGAAAGTCTATGGTTTTATCTAATGTCACTTGTTTTCACGACAACTTATGGCGTGTTGACGGTGACCTTGTTGAGCTAGCGTTAGCTATTTTAGCATTAGCAGTAACCTGCCTGAGCGGACAGCTCGTAGAAGAAGTTGCCCATAACATTAGCTGTCTAACCCGAAGACATCGTCATTTCAGAATGAACCCTCAGTAAAGCATTCACGCAGTCCTCCATAATGTCTTAGTGTTCTTGTGGTGTACTGTATCTCTTTATTTATATGGCTTGAAAGCAGAGCAGTGTCGCTAACGTTGCAAGCTAAAGAGCAACAACAGTGTCCCATCAGGTCAATGGTCAAACTATTATCCCCAACTTAAATCAAGCTCCTTAAAACACCTAGAAAATGAAGGAGTATCAGTAAAGATACACAAATTTATTTATTTAACCAGGTTTGTCCCATTGAGATCAAAGATCTCTTTTACAAGAGAGACCTGGCCAAGAATGGCAGCACATATAGTTTCAACACATTGTCACATTAAACATAGACATAAGAGATACAAGTAATAAACAATTGAATTTACACAATCAGGTCGAGATCAAATAAAACATTTACACTCATAAAGCCTGGATACAATCAGGCAGAAGATACGAGCATATGGGGGGAAAAGTAATACAAGCAAGGCAAAAGAAATAGGATTAAAATGTGAACATAAAACACAATGTATACAATGTATTTTACACACTATAGTTTATTTTTGTTTGTTTTTCCATTCTTTTTATATGAAAGAGGCAGAGAGAAAACTCAGCAGAAATTATTATAAGTTATTTGCTAGTGTTAGACCACTTTATAAGGTTTATGTCATTAGTATTACTCAGCAAAATGATCAAATTAATAATACTCAGTAAATGAGATGCTCATGTATCATCTCAAGGCAGATCGGAAAGCTTGGTGTTGAATGTCACCTTAGTTGGCACCATGACAAGATAGCATGATTATGCCCCTGACCTTGATGATCACCAAGCAGTCCATTTATTCAAACAGAAAGTAATAAAACTTGTATATAAACTCACTATTGATGTGTATTTTAATGGTAATTGTCGCAGGAACTGCTGATGAACCTTTTCTTAAAAGATTTGATTATGGTTTCCTGATTTATACAGGGCAAACATGTTATATTATACATGTTAATGATGTCTTTTGCAGACAGTGATGGCGGGAACTGTACTGCATTTACACTTTATTTGTTGCTGCCGCTGTAATATCATCTATTGGGATAGTCCAAAATATGTCTCACAGAAATCGAACAGGTTTGAAATTTTTTCTAGCCTTAAGAGATTTAATCTGAAATCACCACACTACCGTACCATTTTACTTATGGTGTCCAACATTCCTGATGTCAAAGATGTGAAAAAACAGAAAGAAACTTCTTTTTCCTATGTCCCATTGGGAGTGTCATACATCTCAAAAGTTAATTCTCAGCAGTGTTAGTGTGGTTGGACCTCTGAATGCTTTTTTTGTTTAACTCACTCAACTCATTACTATCTGTCTTTTCCAGCACGGACCTGGAAGATTCTCACCTTTGTGGTTGCTCTACCTGGTGTTGCAGTGTGCATGTTGAATATGTACCTGAAAGAGCAGCACCATACCCACGAACAGCCAGAGTTTGTCCCTTACTCCCACCTCCGCATTCGCAGCAAGGTCTGACTTTATGCGACTTATGCTCATTTTCAGTTTCATATTGGTACTTAAGGTTCATACTAGAGCATATTTACATGTTTTAATGTTCAGATAACACTTTATTTTCCTCACTCTGTGTGTACTGAAACACCTGTATTCACCCTCTCTCTGAAACATTCAGTTTTGCCACCTGTCTCTTTAAGCCCCCTTCCCGAAAAAGCCCAGTTTGCTCTGATTGGTCAGTATTTACAGGTGTCTGCATCTTGGACATTGCAGTTGAGATAGACTGTAATGGAGAATGGCTGCACTTTCAACTGTGAAAAATCTCCAATAAAAGCTTGTCAAAGCAACAGGTCATGTCCCAGTATGAATATGATTCAAAATCAGGGAGAGATTAGCAACATCAGAGAACAAGATTGTTTCCCTAATGTTAGCATGTAGCTACATGCAGTAGTGAACTTGCAGCTGGAGTGTTGCACCTCTTTCCTCTGTTAAAATAATCGGTAAAAGCCTCTAAACACAACTGGACACGTTTCTAGCAGGAATCTTATTTGAAATCGGGGAGAAATTTACAACATCTGTAAACAAGATTAAATGTTTCCCTGACATTAGCATGTAGTAATATGTAGCTGTGCAGCCTGAATAATGTAAACACTTGCTGTGAAGAAATCCATCATGATCTACGTCAGCTTGAAGCCAAAGTAGAAAAAGCATTGTAAACAAGATATTCAGAATAGTCTGAAGCCTGAGGTTTTTCACTCACAGGGATTACTTTTACAGATGTTTACCTCATTATTGAATATTTGGCCATGTTAAATATAAACATCCATCATTGTAATATTATATATATGTATATGAAAATAAGGAATAGCATAACAGTTTACAGTAAAATAATTCAAATGTCAAAATGATTGTTTGAAATGTAATTAAGTGTTGCCTCATGTTTCTTTTTCTTTCTTTTTTTTTCTTACAGCGTTTCCCTTGGGGCGATGGCACCAAAACCCTTTTTCACAACTCGCATTTGAATGCCCTTCCTGACGGCTATGAGGGCCACGATGAGTAAAGCCCTCCTCCAGACCTCTTAACTGGCACAGGGACCAGTCCTCCCTCCGTATTTGTTACTTGACCACACCTACATTTACAGTTTACTCTTCAGTTTTGTTGTTTTACCTCTGTGCTCTCACCACGGGGCACCCGAACCAATAGCTCCTTTACTTTGGACCATAAAGCAAAATGTCAGACTAAAACTGAATTAACATAAATAAAGTAACTATTATTACCTCATTCCATGTTTTATTTCTCGTGTGTGTTGATGTGATGTTGTCTTCCAGGTTTTTAACCTTAAATGTATATTTTGTTTTAAAGGAAGAAAACATGATTGGATTTTAATATAAGATTATGAATTATTTTTTTGGCAAGTTTTGTTAAAGAGGTGCACAAAATGTCTGTAAGGATGATCAAAAAAGAGTTAAAAGGGCATTTTTCATTTCATCTTGACTATAAACAAATGGGCCTCTTTCACAGCAAACAGTTTGTCAGGTCACAGCAATAAAAGCATAGAAATAAATAAATGGTGGCTGAGTTTTATTCGGCTACTTAAGTTTCAGGGTCATTGTATTGTGCATGCTGGTCTTCTGTCATACTTGTGGCTTATGGAGAAAATTAAAGCAGTAAAATTGCACCTTTCCAATCTGAATTTCTATTTATTAGCCATTTAAAGGCCTTGGTGCACACACAGGTGATTTCACTTGTGCCTAATTGAACCTTTTTCAGGTGTGTGCAGCCTTTGATTAACATCTCCTCCAGCCACACTTGTACACCTCATCATTGCCTACTAACATAAGCTAAATTATATACCAGCTTGTTTTGAATGTTAGATTCAGTGTCTAAAAAAAGAACTAAATGTTAAATTGGGAATATAGTGAATTTAAAGGGGGCAATTGATCATTAAACACAGTGAATTAACACCTTAAAATAACTAATAAAGGCAGAGCACTACTGTTGAAGTCAAACAGGCCTTTTTCACTGCAGACATGAATCGCCATTATCTGTTATTTCACATATTAACATGACTAATTGCATCTGTTTGAAATTTCCAGTGTGGAACAATAGTTGGTATCATCTGTTATGACGCTCTGGACTCGTTTCACGTGACTCTCTTTGTTACTGACTCCGCCTCTCCCCCGTGAACGCGCCTTAAGCCGAATTAGAAAATCCTGGGTTAACAAAGCTTGCTGATATCCAGCTTCATAACACCGTCATCTTTCCCCCGTTTTCGTCGCTTAGACAGTTATTATTAACGTGAAGCGTGCCGTGACCAACTGTCGTGTCCGTTAAGCTCGGGTTTATTCCGCTTGACGACGGATTTGTGTTACGATTTGATTATTAAATCTAGCATTGAAACATCTCGGATAACTGCGCGCACCCGCTCCGCCACAAAGGGGAGAGCAATCGCACGCTGAAACCCGGATCACAACTCATGAACGCAGACAGAGGTGAGGAGACCCTGCTCGTGGTATCTTAAAATAATGAAACATACAAAGCAATCATTGATTTGACTCCCATAAATACATATTATGTGCTGCTTTTATTTTGTTTGTTTTTATAGATTTCCAGATGATGAAAAAAAACGAGAGGGCACATTTTTTCAGCTCTAAAGAGCAGGAACTTATTTTAAAGTTGTATGAGGAAGAAAGAGAAATACTGACAGCCAAATCCAACACCACAAGCGCCTCTAAACTCAGAGAGGAAGCCTGGCAGAGAATTGCTGATAAAATAAACGCGTAAGAAGCCTTATTCACATCAGTGTGCCTGTTTGAATTTAACTTAACATAGTCACTTAAACATTTGGATTTGAACTTTCCACTTTTGTCACCATGCCTGACACATCAATATTATTATTTTTCATGGCTTCCCAGGGTATCGGACAGCGGCTACAAAAGAACATGGCAGCAAGTGAAAGTCAAACATAAAAACATAGTGCAAACAGGTAGGCTTGTTATTGCAAATCTACATCTTCAGTGATACAATGTCCAGGGCAGAGTTTCACCTCTCTAATCTATCCTTATGCAGCAAAAAGAAGACGGGCAGAGGTGATGAGGAATGAGGGGGGCTCAGCGACCCCGTCTCTGACCTCTGCAGAGGAGGACGTGCTGCAGCACAAAGACAACAGGCTGCGAGTGGAGGTCCTCCCTAGTGGTGCTTGTATTGAGCCGCTGACTGGATCTGACAGCTCTTTTATTAGTGGTAGGTGTATTCATGTCTGATTAAAACCTCGTCAGGAATTTCCCATAATCTAACTCAACACTGGACCCCACCCCTACAGTCTCAGGCCATCCTGTCCTCCTCCTGCCTGTAACAAAGACTGAGCCAGAGAGTTTGAGTGGTGATGAGACAGACGTCAGTGACACTAACTTTGAAGGGGTAGGTGCTTCTAAACATGTATTTATGAGATGTTTGTCTTTCACACACTCAGCATATGGATGGTTGTTTCTTGTAGGATGCACACAACAGCAGCTTCCAGGAGACGGCCAACTCAACATGTGCTACACCTAGAGGCAGAAGTGCAGAGGTGGGGTTAATGTGTCAGCTGTGGGCTATGTTAATGATACAGAATAAGAACAATAGGAGCTCATGTGCTGTTTCATTTCTTTTGTAGAAGCAGACAGACGACATAAGAGCCCTTTACTGCTCCTACCTCAAGAAGGAAATAGAGAACCGCGACCAACTGATGGCATACAGAGCACTTAAAATGAGGAAGATGGAGAAAGAAATTTTATTACTTGATAAGCAGCTGATGTGAACGTGTAAATAAATTCTACATATGTTAAAGCATTATTTGATTTATTTAAGGTCAGACAGTTGTAATAAATGGCTTCAGTCACGTAATTAGTCTTATAAAAACATATATTAGTCAAGGAGTTCACTGCAATAGTGGGCAACAAGGTCCCCTGCAATTCTGCCATCAACACATATCTGACTTTTTTATTGTTGCAGCAACTCCACACATACAACAGAACATACAGAAGTGCAGATCTCAGACTATTTAGTCGCCTAAAGGTCATTTCAATCCCTTCATTGTCTCGGCAGGAGTTGCTCAGGCCAAGTGTGACTTCAGGGAAGAGCATGTACATTAAGTGGAGCTGCTGTGCCCCAGGAGGATTCCACTGTCACATGAGTTACACTTCATTCATTGACAAACTGTACTCCAGCAACGGGATTTGAAATGACTGAATGAAACCGGGAATGACTTTAACTTGAGGGCACTTACATCCACATCAGATGAGTAGTATAGGGACTGTCAACATGAAGAATGTCTTTATATTTAATATTTAGTGTCAAATGCTTTGCAGTGACTTCTTTTTCACGGAGTCTGGTGTTCAACAAATTAAACTCATACTCAGTTGTATTGAGATCAGGTATCTTGGCCAGTCAAGATTGCTTTATGTTTGTCTTGTGTGAATGATTTGGATACATTGTCAACCCCACATCACTTCACTGAAACATTTGTGATGAGATGTAGAATTACACACAATGTGAAGGAAAAGCTTGAAACTGATTTCTCCCATCACCAGCAGAGGTTATTAAGGAGAGAGGTAAAAAGCATTTAATTAATCACATCTAAAAGTACAGGTTGGACAGTTTGGAATTTGGATGATTCAAAACAGCCTTTTCTCATGTTAAAAATAAAATATGTGTTGTGTCTAATTAGGTTTAGGCTATATATTTATGATTTTTTGTTATTTTTGTTTTTGTATATTTATTCTTACACTATTTCTGGTGTTTTATTATTTATTCTGTATGCAAAACAATTTTTGAAATGTAAAATAATAATGTATCTTAAGGCTCGTGGAAACACTGACTTCTTTCAGTTTGCTCAACATGTGTTATGGGGTCCAGACAGTGCTTCGGGTCATCCAGTCCACAACACGGGTCCCAAACATGAGCTGAACCCACAGCACCCTCCTCTCTGTTTGCAGGTCTAAACCATAGACTGAAAAACTCTTCCCTGTCAGCTGCAGGTTTCTGTCAGAGGTGTCTGGACCTCCTCCAACCACTCTGCAGCACAAAGTGCGCTGCGCTCATGCACGGAGACAGGGCAAATTCAAGATGGCGGACTGCTCAGCGATTTGTTGTGAAAACAATAATACCTCCACCGATTAGGGCTAGATCTATAATATCAACTTGAATCCTGATTTAAGAATAGCTGCAACCCATCCGTAGATCTGTATCCCGAGCAGAGCTGACTGCAGTTAGATCGAGCTTTTAATCCAACCATTGGCTGACTGAGCTGCGCGCGCTCACGGTGCACATCTGAAGCCATCATCAATCGAGCATTGATAACAGGATTCATCATGGCTTCAGAGGGAGATGTACAGTGCAGATCCATTTTATACGCGGACTCTCGCCCATTCACAGCGCCGTGTACAGTCAGTGTAAGCACATGTGAAATTCCCTGAAGGCTGAATGACTGGCTAGGCTTTCCTTTCTTTGAATCATTTAAAATCAATTTAATCTCTATCAGACTCAGGCAAAGTACATGCAAACAACAGAATGCAAACAGAACAAGCTGGTATCACTTAGAGCCAATACAAATCATATATTCTGGGTTTATCACAGTCTATTAATATGTACTTTTATCCTTTTGAATGCAGCCTTCACCAGACCATTGTGAATGACAGTAGCATTGTTCTGATATAGCTTCCTGCAGTAAAGACCATTGTGTAGCCTATGTGAGGGATATATTCATGGTCCATCTGACCTCTCCAGACCATATGCTGCTGGATATAAGATGGAGCTTCATGAGTTAAAATAGATGACATTTTTCATTGTTTATCACAAAGAAAATAGAGGAAGGCTGATTTTTTTCACACTCTGCTGTGAGTGTTAAAAGTGTTAAATGAATTATACTAAAGTGTGGGGGTAATATTCAAGCCATTGTGATCCTTTTGAAAGTTAAGAATTATTTTTAGAGCTGGAAGATGACTAAGTAGGCTACACATACAAATCATAAGCCTAATTATATCACAAAACATAATCCATTGCTCCAGATTGAGATACCCAAGGGCGAAGTAGTTGTTATGAGCTTCACTTTACTGTGACATACTGCTTACACACTAATGCATCAGTAATATTATAATGTAACACCACCTGTACTTTATTAAAATTAAGGAATGCAGGAATTTTAATTGTAATGGACCTTTTCTTTTTTTACATTGACATATTGCTACTTTATCATCATTATTATTAGGCCTTATTATTATTATTGTTGTTGTTATTGAACATTTGTAGTAAAGGATGTTCCTTCTGTAAAAATACACAGCAAAATCGTAGACCACCTTGATGACGGCGAGGCGAAATAAAAATAATACTACTAATGAATTAACAAAATAAAATAGACGGGGGGGGGGGGGGTATAATTGTAAGGGCAAGTTATTAATTAAAGCACCGAAGATTCAGAATTTAACAAAATGGAGCAAAAACCACTTATCCTTGGTGAAATCTGTATTTCTTCTACCACTGGGTATCGTTCATGTGTTTCTAAATGGCGCACTATTTTGTCCCTGTAAGCTCGCCGTACTTTCACATGACTTCCACTACGTGTGACTGACCCGCATTCCTCAATTGGCAGTAGGTCTGTCAAACTGACACACTTTGGTGCCGAATAGCACACAAACAGTGGATGAAAACATTATCCATCGCTGCCGTGTGTGTGACGTGTAATGGATGTTTTTGTTAATGTGTCAAACAGCTGATGGTCTGCGGCGCGTGAGAAGATCTGTAAGCTCTCAGTCGGAGTCGCAGCTGCAAACTTCACTTCTACTTTTTTTCTTGTCGGAGCGCATCTTCAGCCTGTCGGGTAGGAAACACATGGATACAAGATAACTGATGACTGAGGGACATTTAGCTCTGTCTGGGCTTCGTGTCGGTGATGGCTGAGCTCATATCGCCAGACTCGAGAAGGTAAGATCAGCTGAGACTCAGTCCTGATACAGAAACAAGACATAATATACAGGACAGACTGGTTCACACTCACCTCTGCTCACTGCTGTCTGTAGCTGCTCATATCAAACCACTGCTCTGATCTTTTTATATGCATTCTCTATCCAATCATCCAGCCCCTAAAATGAAATGATGCTGATCATTAAACCAAACGGTACAGTTTTTGCATGACACCGTACAGACTATCTACAGTAAATGGGTCGCAATTCATTTCAAACGCTGTCTTCAGAGTCCAGTGTGGCAGCAGATTTTTGTGTTACACCTTAAACATCAAATGTGCTGGTTGAGCATTAAAACATCTACTGTAATACATGTCTTGCATTTTGCTTTTCTTGTAAAACATGGACTAAAACAACAGCCAGTGTCCAGGGAAACCAGACACACTGCTCTGAGGCTGAAACTGTGTTTGCCTTTTAGCCATTAAATAAAGAATTCAGACATTTCTTTGTGAATCTCTTGCAGGTGTAATTATTTCTTCCTCTACGATGGATCCAAGGTGAAAGGAGAAGGTGACCCAACAAGAGAGGGAATCTGCTACTTCTACCCTGAAGAGGTTTGACTCATAAGACGTTGCAAAAACTTGCAAAAAGTTGTACTATATGGAGTCATAGGAGTGCCTTAAAAATAAAAAAAAATCTATAAAAGAAAAAGTAAATAAACTTGGAGAAATAAAGAGGGATAAATAAGTAAATAAAAAATGTGCAAATATAAAGAGAAATAAAAGAATAAATCATATTGAACAGGCAAAAGCATTAGGGGAAAGAATAGGGAAGAAAACAAAGGGATACAAATACACAGATTAAATTATATAAAAGTAAATGATAATATACAGGGAAAAAGTTATGTATTTATTTTAGGAGTTTATATTAAAAAATATAAACACATGTATAGAGAAAAAAATAAACAAATAAATGTGAAAATAGATTGAAATGCTTATAATTATTATTTTATGTTTTTTTGTCTTTATATTTCCAAATTTATTTATACTTCTACTTGTATCTCTTTATATTTACACTTTTTTTTTATTATTCATTCTTTTATTTATTTCTCTATTTTTCCACTTTATTTATTCCTCTTCATATTTCCACATTTATTTTCTGACTCTGTAGCATTGTGGATGAGAGTATGTTCAGTGTGATAATGATACCCAGTGCATGTTTGTGTGTCTATATTGTCACGCAAAGTTCTTAGTTCTGTAACATCAGAGCTGATTACTGCATGTTTTTTTAATCTCAGACTCCTTTAGATAAGCAGGAGCTGCTCTGTGGTCAGCTCGCAGGCGCCGGCCGCTGCGTCTCTGAACTTTCCTCCTCTCCTGTGCGCATACTGAGGCTGCGCCGCACCAAGTTTGCAATCCGCATGAAAGATGACTTCTTTTGGGTGAGTGAGAGCACAGGTGGTCCAGCTGCAACGTCTCAAATTGTTTATGACTCATTTCATTCTTTATTTTTTCTTGTTTGATAGTTATTTTGGGGACATCTTTCTGTTTTTTCTCCAGGCTCTGGGCTGCTCAGTGGAAGTGCCCACCGTCAGTGTCTGTGAGCTCCTGGATCAGCTGATAGACCTCTTTTGTTTCTACAATGGCTCCGTCCGACAGAGCTACCAGGTGCAGTCTGACGCTGTATACATTATTCTGTGGTGTTGGATTTAGGGGGATGTATTGGCAGAAATGGAATGTAATAAATAATAAGTATGTTTTCCTTAGTCAATAATCAGTAACACATTGTGCTTTTGTTACCTCAGAATGAGGTACAAAGGGACCAGGTCCTCATTTACGGAGATCGCTATGTTGCACCACCTTGTCTTTACATTTGCCCAGAACAGACAAAGCAGACAGTCGCCTTAGATAAGGCCATTTATGTTTTCACGTCAACCACTGTAGTTAGAAGCCCCTCTGAGACAAGAGCTTATGAAAAACACTGATTTCTTATCGTGAAACATGTGTTTACCGGTTAAAATCACCTGGTCTGTTTGTTTTGGAGAGGAAGAGACCTTGGCTGATAATTCGGCTCCCGATTAAAACCTCATAAACACCAAAGTAATTTTACCTCTGAGAAGTTTCACCTGGTTGAAACCTGCAATCCTCACTGCTAGACCCCACTAAATCCCTTTAAATCTTACACACTGCTCCTTTAAGTAACAGAGATGAAGATTTATTTTTAAAAATTGCATCTGCATCAAGACCAACATAATAGAGTAATCTACAAAAGAGTAAAGGTCACACACAGATGCATATTATAATTTGATCTGTGTATTGCACTGTAGCTCAACAGCCAGGAAGCTCTGGCTGCACGATGGGCGCAGTACCTCTCACACCTGCGATCAGGATCCTCAGAGCTTCATCACATCTTCAGCTGCCTGAGGACCATTGACCCGACTAATGTACGTACAAAATGTTGACACAGATCTGCATTTAACCTGCAGTGGCTTTTTCTAATAGCGCTGCTGCACATAGATGTTCTCAGACAGGATATGACTATGTCACAATGTGCTGTGGTATTGTGTAACTGCTCAGTGTGTCTTGGCAAATACTCAGAGGCATATTTCTGCATATTCATTGCACCTAGAGAATAAATGTAGAAGTGAACAAGCTGCCAACTAAATGCCATCAAATCTTGGATATTTCTGGCTTATTAGCTGCTTGAAAGGTTCAAGTAAAATGCACAAAATGTGTCTTTCAAAGCAGGTTTAGTCACATCCCATCCTTGGTACAATTTTCTTGATTTTGCCAAATGAGATATGCCAGATCCGTCACATTAAACAACAGATGATGGTGCATTCTGTAACATTATATCCCAGCATTTGAACTGATAAATGTTACAATTGAACTGATGAATGTTATAATTTGTATTTTTATCACCTTCTTACATCACCTTCTTTTACAAGAACTGAAAGGTAGCAATTTAAATTCTTGTCCTCAGGTTGACCCACTTCTCCTGCTCAAAGCTGCCCTCATTCTTCAGGCCTGTCAGCGCTGCCCTCTAGTGTTAGCCGGCTGTATCCTGTTCAGAGGAAGGTGAGCTGACATTTGGACTGAATCCACCTGACATTGCTGTGGGATAGTTTCTGTAAATAACAGGTTTTGAAATCTGCCTTTTCTCCGCAGAGTTGTGAGCACACAGATGTCTCCAGAGCTCACAATGAAGGTGATGGTTCATGAGAGTGAAACATACACCAAGGTAGGACCAAATGCCGTCCTAAAGCTTTTTTCACCAAGGGGGCTCCCAACAACTGTTCATAAAGCACTTGAAAGTGTTTACTTGTAATTAGTCCAATTTTTTATGCACTCACTTAAATTGACCTATAGAGGGGAATGGAATAATAAAACTTATTTTGCTGAGAACTAGCAAAGAACCCTTTAAAAGGCCACATAGAGACACTGAAACCCAATTTGGTAACCAGTAATTTGGACTACAAGTGTTTCCCCTTACATTTTAATAAAGACATAAAATAGGAGTAGATTTACATTTAACTAGCTGCCAGTTAGCTTAGATACTGGAAACAGCTGGCCCACCAGCCCCACTAAAGCACATTAATTGACATGTTATATCTTGTTTGTATAATCTGTAAACCAAAGATACTCACTTTATTGCCAGTAGGCCAGATAGGGTGCCGAGTGGCCCACCGACAATTTTCACAATTAACAATAAAAATAAATGGATTCACGCTAGAATTTAAAAAAAAAATAAAAATTTGTACATTGAATGTAATATTATGTACCAGAGTGCATTAAAAAGCATCAAAATAGACCTTGTTTTCCAGACCCCCCCCAACAGAGGTTCAGGCTAATTTTTGAATAATTTATATATTAAATATTAATGTTTGTTTTTGTCTGGCACCTTGCCTCCTATCATTGTGCAAAAGTGGCCCCGAGGCAAATCAAGTTGTGTATCACTGCTGTTCAAAAACCAAAGTGTAATAACAAAGTTGCCATTTTATTGGGGTCATGTGCCAGACTGTTTCTTTAGAGTTGATGCTAGGTGGATTTTGTACCCAGGTACAGAGCCAGGCCAGCTGTTTCCCCTTGTTTCCAAGGCTATTAAATATAAAGCTAAGACAAAGAGTCATATTGCATCATATCATTGGGGTACGTCTTGTATGCGCTTACCCAAACAGTAAATGGTAAATGGACTTGCACTTGTATACTTTCTAGTCTTCCAGCTACTCAAAGCACTCTTTATGCTACGAATCGCATTCACCCATTCACATACATTCACACACTGGTGGCCAAGGCTACTATACAAATTGCCACCTGCTACTCGGTTTTTACACACTCAATTTGGGGTTCAATATCTTGCCCAAGGATACTTTTACATGCGGACTGAAGGAGCTGGGGATTGAGCCGTGGATTTTCCAATTAGTGGATGACCCGCTCTACCTCTTGAGCCACAGCCACCCAGCAGACTCAAAAGCTGGCACACTATCATATACTGCATTTTACATAACTGTGAATTTGGAGGTCAGCGCTCAGAATGACATCACACCTGAGTTGACCGTGTTCCAGTACAACAAGTCCAAAAGCCAAGCTGTTGTTAGCATTGCCAGTTCTAGCCAGGTTAGCCATTCTTAGCAATACCAGTTTCTCACAACTCATTATGCTGTATTTTGTGCATAGAAGAGGTGACAGAGACAGAGGTGCTAATAAACTGCATATTACAACAGCTTTACTGCTGTTGATGTGTGAAGCAGCCATCTTGGATTGTGAAGTTTGGGTTTTTGAGGTTCCTCTAACTTTCTGAGCTGGAAATCCGACTTCAGGTGGCGTTCTAGATGAAATTTCTGTCTGCTGTAACCCTCCAACATCACAGCTCCAGTTACACTGCACATGTGACATACCCCTTAGCTTCCATGGGGTCAAAGACCGTGTCCCAGCCTTCATTTAATAGCCTTGGCTTTATCCAGTCTTTATATTAGGCTAAGCTGGTTAGGCTAAGCTGGTTTCAGCTCCACATTTATTGTGTGAGACTTTGTGTTTACCAAAATGTTGAACTATTATATGTATTATATATTCCTTTAACAAAAAAGTCTTAAGCTAGTCTTTCAATTTTGATTCAGACCCAGAGACCAAATGGACCAAATACCTTCAGCTCATTTGGTGATGCTGTCAGCTCCACCACTGTGTTCCTGACCCTGTCTGAACTCCAGTACCTGCAATCGGCCCCTGTGGACAAAGATTTTAGGTAGTGTCTTCCTTCACTGCAACAGAACACGTATATAACTTACACAGGCTCTTTAAAACAAGATGTTTGTGTAACATTTCTGACTCAAACTGTTTTCCGCCCTCCAGTTCCCGGTCTTCTTCTCTCAAAGACACCCCCCCAAGGAAGACCCGCCTGTCAAGAACGCTATCAGACACTCCCTCCACTGAGTCAGAGCCATCCTATCTTGGTTCCTCCCTGTCTCCCCAGAAGGTGTCCTTCAGCCCCCGCTTATTAGAAAGCTCTGTGTTCAGCCCAGATCCATCGCAGAGCACCAGCAGTCCGCTCAGCCCCTCACAGGAGTCACTTGAGCCTCCTTTCTCAAATGGAAAACACTCCCCTGAAGCTGAGGAGGAGGCGCTGGAGGAGTCACATTATCACAGTTTTCACAGCAACGAAGGTGGAGGCAGTGATGTACATAACGAGGAAGACAGCTCAGTGTTTGGTGGAAACTCCCCTCTGAACGGAGGTGGAGGCGGAGGAGATGGAGACACAGCTTGTGGGACAGTGTTTGACTTCAGAGGGGCTGGGTCTGGGGAAGTGGCCCCACATGACGATAAGTATTTGGGAGAGTCCAGCATAGGTGGCTGTGGGAGAGATCAAGGCCAAAAGGCTGCGACGCAAGATCCTCCCACTTGCTTTAGTGCTTTGGACATCCCAGACGAATGCCCTCTGATTCCCATGACGCTGTACCTGCACCGGGTAAAAGGCTTGGTGCTGGCTCTGCTGGTGGAGCCACACTTCTTGAGTGACTCGGCGTCCATGGAAGAAGTGGTGAGAAACAATGGGAACCCAGCTAATAAGTGGGGGGTCCTCTCATTTTTGTCACATTATGATATTGAAAGTTTGGCTTTTGCAATTGCTAACACATGGCTCTTCCTTTTATGGTTTGTGTCTAGTACCACAGCAGCCTGGCGTCACTCAATGGATTGGAGGCCCATTTGAGGACCATCTCTCCAGGGGCCCCGGGCACTCCAGGACCCTATATCTTTGCCCATTTTGACTGCATTCAGAGCACACTGACAAGTATGGCTCCCATAACACTGACCTATCTCCCCTCTGCATTCACTCTTTGACTCTCTTTGCGTTTATCTTACTTGCTTTGCATCTTATTTGCTTTTCTGATATCTCTGATAATTCTGTCTTTTCCAGTTTCCCAGCTTTGCTCTAGAGTGAGTATCTTCTGCCTCACTATTTCTACCTGGGAACTGGGGAGGGTGGGGGTTTGGTAGTTTGTATTTGTCTTTGCATGAGCTAACAGCTAATTAGTAAGATCGTGATTGTCAGCATTCCTTTGTGCAGCAGGCACGCATGTCCAGCGTCATGTGCCACTGTGGTACTGAGCCTCTCCTGATTGTGTGTCTCTGCAGCCAACTTGTCTGGTCGACCAGGGGGAGCCCCGGAGCGGCCTTTTGTGAGAGCCACATCACTTCTTCACTCGCATTTCTGTAACACTGAAACTCTGCAGGAGGCTATTATCAGGTCAGTACTGCAGTCACGTGATGATGATGGTGGTTTGGGGGGGTTTCTGGTGCCTTTCACGGCTCCTTGAGTAGAAGTCGGGGGTTGGGGTTGGATCTGTCAGTTCATCCTGTCTGTCACCACATCCCATCTAAATGTTCTTCCTCTACTTGTGCAGATCACACTCCCAACAACTCACATTTGCTGGGAAACAAAGTTCTGTTGCTATATGTCTTCCTAATGTCACTTTGCTCTTTTGTGTTGCATGTCATCGTCCTACATGCTTGAAATGTAAATGTGGCATTTTCACCGCAGGAGTGCTGGAGCTGCTGTGTATGGAACCCGCAGCGTGGCCCAGGAAACTTACTACCAGCAGCACGGGGGATCGCTGAGGAACTCTGGAATCCCTAACCACCAGGACAGTGCTTTCTCGCTGCCCAGCAAGGCCCGACACAGACTACTGAAACACGGGGTTAACCTGCTCTGAACGTGAAGGTCGCTTTGTCTTAAGATATGAAGAGCTGCACTGTGAGCGACCTAAAAACAAACAGAGAGCATTTGAGAATGTGAAAGCTTTCTGCTGTGGTTTACTTGTTCCCATAGCAGATAGTGACGTTAGCATGTGAAACCTTATGGTACTCATATTAATAGCAGAACTTTAACTTTGTCTCATTATTATGGATGGCAGAGATGCTGGCTGGTAAAGGTTTTGTAATGTAAGTTTTGTTTACACTGAGGTTTTAGTCATAGTTTAATCATTTTCCATGCCTTTTAGGTACTATTTGTCCACATTTTATTTCTGTTATGCTTAAACACATCACCTTTTATATCTTGTGGCACAACTTTGTTCCTGTTAACACGCTGCACTCATTTTGCAACCTTTTCTTTTACATATATTTTCCATTCAGTCATGTCCCCAGTGCAGCGAAAGTAATGATTCCTCTTACTTGTATTTATTCATTTAATTTAGACTAAAGCGAGATTTAATCTTTGTACCATAACTTCATGCACTTGTACAGAATCATGCTTCCCTTTGCTGCACACACTGCAAAACAGTATTGGTGTATTAAACAATAATCTAAAATAGTGTTTATAAAATTGTATATTTATTTCAAATCAGCTGTTTAGTAGCATTAAATGTGTTATTTAACTATTTGGCTGTTAGATCATGTTTTTTAGAAAGTGTCATTTGTTTAAAAAGTCTGTATTGTAAGCATGCTGGGAAGAGACACTGTGATATACTGTGGTGCATCATTAGTGGAAATTAAATGAATACATGATCCTCTCAGTGTTGAGTCTTGTGAGCTACTTTTGTGAACGCTTGTTTAAAACCACAGGGGCTACACTGCCTTATTAGGGCCATCAGCAGCCTGCATGTGACCCTGCAATCTGCCCCCATTGTTTTCCACCTCAGGCTTAACGCCTCGTTTCGAAATGGTTACAAGTGGCCCGCAGAAGGACGTGCGCAAAGCTATTTGGAGAGCCAAACACATACTCGTAAAATGTTATTATTCACCTTCGGTCCGAATGTTTCTGCGCGGTGTGTGTTGTAAATAAGATGGTTCTTGATGTCCCAGATATGGAGTCATTAGAGTCATTAGCTAAGTAGATGAATTTGAATGGTTGGGGTCGGCGCTCTTCGGGGCGCCTCATTATGCAAGCGCATTGAAAGGAAGCGGGAAGTCGGATCGTAGC
>NC_065513.1:12610321-12726416 GCF_006386435.1 Epinephelus moara
CTATATATATACATATATATATATATATATATATATATATAAAAGCATAATTATAAGGTTATGAAAACCAAACAAATTTTATTTTATAGCGATTATACACTTATATAAACATATTAATGGGTAGAATATTCAGATTCAGATTCAGATTGACAATAAACCATGCCAAATATTACACACTGGCCCTTTAATCTTTGCAAGTATCCACAGTGTCACAATGTCAACAGTGTTAACCCAGAAAAAAGTATTAGTCATCAGTCACAGACAATAAAGGTAATGCTGCAGGTCAAGGACTGATTATAGAACAGGCCTACCGAACACAGGCCCAAGGTCCCAAAGTGTCAGATGGCCCCATGGCCTTCATTTGCAAAATGACCACAAAACACAAAAACACAAAGAGAACAAAAGGAACTACAAAAAGACACAAAACAACAACAAGGAGACACAAAATGGCACAAAACGACCCTAAAATAAAAGTACAAAAATGACCTCAAAGATATTTTGTGAATTGGGATTTTCTTTTGTTGTGTCCCCTGAAGGCCTCCAGCAAACATTCCCCTAGTGGAGAACAGTGATATATTCTAAAATGGCTAACGTTGGGCAAAGCTTGTGGCCCAATGATGATAAGATGTATACCACATGGCCACAGTGACCCCCGATTCAATTCTGGCGGTATTATTGCTGCACTATATCCACCTGTCTTTCTCTTACTGGTTTTCCTGTCATTTTCTACTTTGGACTGAGTAATTAAGACAAATTACAAAAACAAAAGGCCAGCAGAAATCAGTCAGGAAAGCAATTCTAAGCTCCTGATGCTGAGATTTCTGTGCTCATCCAAAAACCTTTATATGCTTTCAATCCATAGATGGACTACTGAATGGATCTACCAGGCATAGAACCATGAGCCCAAAGTGTCAGGGGACCTCCTGGACTTCACTTGCAAAATGTCACTCAAATTACTACCCATTGGGATGAGACTCAAAATGACCACCAAGAGACCCAAAACAACCAAAAGGAGACACAAATCCCACAAAATATGCATAACAATTATAAAGAGATGCAAAACCACCACAAAGTCTGTGTATCTTGCTCCTATAAGAGGTGGTGGGGCCCATTGCACATCTGTGCTCAGCAGCCCATTGCCTCATAATCCGCCCATGCTGAAAGTGATACCACCTTTTCATTTGTCTTTTGTTCAACATGCTAACTGTGCCCATAAATATTACTGTTTTCCAGGAAGATATTTATCTTTAACATTGACTTTTATAGTGAAAACTTGAAATTATTCTACAAAGGAATGCTTTTATTTTCTACAATAAAGTGTCAAACCTTCCAAGCAGTGAATATCACACACAGATGCACACTTCACTTTTTGATTGCTCCACATGAATTTAAAATATTGTTCCCGCGTTACTCACTGATTAGGAGGTACACTACAAGTGATAAAGTTTAGGATTGTGTTAGTGCTGTTGTCAGTCAATGTCAAAGACTTCAAGCATGGATTTTGTTTGTGTTGGATCTCCTTGAAGGTCATGGAGAGCCTGGTTTTGCCATTATTGAAAGTAGAGCATTCCAGTAGATTAGCAGTGGACCGTCTCCTCTCATCAGGAAAAGGCTGTGCAGAAGGCGCGCCACAGTCTGCAGGAAGACATGACAAAAGAATGAAAACAAAGTGGGTTGCATTTACAGAATTAACTGTCACTCTATTCCGCAAACAGACTTTAAATAGGCATGTTGGCTACAGCAGTTACCAAGACATGAGAAAGTCCATAACCTTGAACTTTTATGGGCATCTCTGTTAAACAAATCCTGCAATTGTTAAATTGTTTAACCTTCATGAAGGAGGCCATTTCACGGTGCCATTAGCGGTCATCTTATGATGAGCAGAGTTAAAGAGTAGTAAGGGCACATCAGGTTCTAATAAGAATAGTGCAGTGCAGCAGGTTGCTGGAAAAACACGAATGTCCTAGCCACGCTTCGCAGCACGTCTCCTCTACGCCATATGATAGCAAACTGGCAGACCAGAGGACAATACAACTGATTAGTTTGGGACAACACAGCTCCAGTGGTGCCATTCATTCTGCCTGCACCCCACCTAAAATGGTTTCCATGCCAACTACCTGCCACTTTTAGTGTGGCACAGGAGATTAAAGAGGCAAAATATGGCACATAAAACTGTGCCATCATTGTTAAATTCAGACTTGAATTGAATCTAGACTGTGCATGGCATATGCCAGCGGAAATCTTAATGGACAGCCTTTACATATGCAATGTGTTCTTCAGTTCATTCGTAAGTTTTACTACAGAGTCAATAGTAAGGCAGACACTGTGAAGCGTGCATGTCAGAATTAAAAATGGGACAGTTCATAAAGGAATGGAGGCAGTGTGAAATGAACTGTGTCTACACACACGCTCTGCTCTGTGATTCATACATTGAATGGAGGGCTGTGAAGTGACTGAGGTGCAGCCCTGGCAGGTGCAATTTTGCCGGGGCTGCTCGGTGATTGTGAGGCGAGCAATCAATTTTCCTCTGCACCAAAATCCTGTAACACAACAACTTCCAGCACTGCTGTTTGATGAAGCCTGCCAACCGTCTTAGTACGGCAGCCACTGGGTGATACATAATTCTCCTGAAATGATAAACAGTGGGGGGTCATTTACACTGCCACGGGATTTGGACAGCTCTGTCTCAGTATATTTCGTTGTGATTATGAATCATTTTGTGAAAAATCGCAATGGCATGCCACAGTGGGATTGTTTGGGGGGAAAAAGTAATTTTTTGTCTGTTTTCATTAAGGAATCCTGATAATTAAAATTACATGGGAAAATATTGACATTTATAGTTTGATCATAATGGCAACTCCCAAGTTAGCTACAGTGGTGTGTTATTTCATCCTCGAGTTATCTCTCTCCGAGGTCAGAGTCATTGGTCTTGGAACAGGCTGGGAGGCTTCTCTGCCACACTGGGGACTTAGAGAAAACAAACCAATGTTGCTGAAATATTTAAGCATCCCAACAGTATCTGCTGCACTACAGGATGCAAGCATTGTCAGTTCATATTAATATTAAGAAGAAAACATGGTAGGGGAGACGGGGGATGGTTGTAACATTTTTGAAATTTCTGTCTGTGTCTCGGAGCACTTTTAAGCCAGTGCATTAAAAATGTGGTACAAATTAATTCCATGTGTCGTCTATTAAATGGTGTAGCTGTTATCTCTGTAACACAAATAGAGAGTGCATGGTTTAGTCTCAAACACAAGGAGTGAAATGGTACACTTCAAATGTGACATTATGAATAAGGATAATGACAAAAACCAAAGATATTAAAAGTTTTTTATTTAACATTTAATAACTTTGTAACATACTTGGTGTGTGTGCATGTGTGTGTGACAATGCAACATTTTTCTCACATGTTGTTACAACTAAAATACATGGGAGTCAGTTATAGTGCGACACCTCTGCTGCAGGCTGCAGCAGAGCTCATCCATTAGAATCAATTGAAGCTGTTACACTGACCATGGAAGTCGGTCTTGCCTGTGCGGGCACCGTGCTGTTCAATGTTAATTTTTCTCTACACATGGCTCCACAGCCCTCAAGCAGGTAATATATGTAAATAGAAATAAAATCTGTTTAAAAATGATAAAAGAATGAATACCTCATTGTACCAGAGGCAAATAGCAGAGCAATCTTGTGTGTGTTTTTACATTTCACATTAAAATAAATCAGTCAAATCATTGCATCCTGATGATTAATTCAGTACCTGTTGATTTAGCCTAGGTTTCTAAGCCCTCCATAACCAGCTGCATTATCACTCAGCAAAACTCAATACACACACAGTGAAGCAGGCGGCAACCATACACCGCAAAGAGTCTTTGTATCAGGTAAAAATCCCTGTCCTGCTTCACCTACGTGACACGTCGCATCCATGCCTCATGTATTTCGGCTGTAACCCAGACCCTTGCATCTATAAACTAGCTAACCTTACAGCCAACAGCTAAAACATTACCATGAACAGCTTGTGTGAAAGAAACTGAAAGTGTTACAACTACCCCGTGTTACAATCATCCCCTGTCTCCCCTAAAATCCCCCAATTTCAACAAGTTTCATCCAGTCGTTCCACATGCTTGTCCATCGCTGTAGATTTAAAGACTGTAAAAGGATGGACAAGAACTACATGGCGTCTTAGAGGAAGACAGAGGGTGGATTATCACTTCTTTTTCTTTCATGACCCCCACATGGCAGGGAACTGGCATTTCCCTGTGGAAAATATTACACAAGACAGCAAGTAGAGGCTTGATAGCATGGCTGGGCAGTGCTTTGACAGCTGCTCTCTGAGGAAAGGCTGGTCCACTTCATGTTCAGTTTGCGCACACTGCCAATATTATATCGTAGGCGATGGAAAAAAGCTTTACATCTCTGGTCTTGTACTGAAATGGAATGATTAATTTACATTATGCTCATCACAGCCTGATCAGTGTGGATTTTCTGAGATTTCAGACTGGCATCCTCTCCAATACTTGCAAGGATGCCAAGTATAATGGGAATTATGGTGGTTCAAATTTTAATTGGGATAAAGCTATGATGTGGCCAAGAACCTGAGTGGGTGGCTGGTCATGTCTGCCATGTGTCAGTGGATCTGGACTCATATTGAACAAGGCTTGTGGGGATCAATACCAACTTGCTGTCCCCTCTCTATCGCAGAGCTGCTCTATCACGTTATGCTGCCTCTGAATTCAGTTTTCACCTCTTGCTATTGGGATGAGGGCTATTCTGGGGTGTGACATCCACCGTCTCATTCGCTGTGACAATGTTAGTGTAAATTCTGAATCATATGTCGACCCAGAGGAACACTGAGGGAAAAGCGAGGCGGCAAAAAGAATTGTCTGTGCTGCACACAGATGTGGCTGGAGCTGAGCAGAATACTTATGTGGCTTTAGAAAGCAAGAAGGACATGTGGAACATTTATATGAATTAAAGGGGGAGGGTCAACAGGTCTAATGCACACTGGATTGATTCTACCTTTCGGTCTGCTAATGCAATTGTGTTTTAATAAACTCCAATCTCAGGCTCCTCTCCAGTCCTTTTATCTCTCTTCTCTGTCTCTCTCTATATATATTGGTCTTTTCGCTTTCCCTCCCTTTAAATCAGTTTATTCCACAATACTGGATGCAATTCTTGAAGTAGCAAATACCAAAACTGAAATCAGTTTATTTTTAGCTGGGCTTCATTTCATACTTGGCAGACTTTATGGGCAAAAACTGGAACACTAAGTTTCCATTTTGTCTTGAAAACATATTAGGATGCCTGTATTGTAAATATGAAGGTAGCAGTTGGTTGACTTAAAGAGACAGTTCACTCCTATATCAAAAATACATATTTTTCCTCATACCTGTGGTGCTATCTATCAGTTTAGATTATTTCGGTTTGAGTTGCTGAGTGTTGGAGATATCGGCTGTAGATTATAGATTGCATTGGCATTCGGCATTCGGTTTGTGGTGCTAAAAGCGCCAAAAAATACTTTTTAAAAACTCAACAGTAAAGTCTCTTTCCAGAAATCATAACACAATTATTCAAGATAATCCACAGACCTTGTTGAGAGCAGTTTCATTTGGGGACTATTTTCTTTCTACTGAACTACAACCACCAATAGTATCACCACACAGTTGGAAGCGTACTCATGGATGAGAGGCTCATCATGACAGCATGAGATGTAAACATGAATGGCGTCCTCCTCCGCTGAGCTGTGACAGCTCAGAGGTGCTAGGTGAGCTTGCAGTAGATGTAGTAGATTTACTGAGCAGCACTGGCATTCATCTGGAGTGGTGTTCACCACCTGTCGAATGTAAGTCTTATATTAAAGGTATAGCGTTAGGATTTAGTGGTGAAGTTACAGGTTGCAACCTACTGAAACTTCTCCTGTGTGCCACCTGTGTAGGAGAACTACGAGACAATGCAAATGGCCCTCTCTAGATCCAAAGTTTGGTTTGTTCATTCTGGGCTACGGTAGAAACATCATGGCAGATTCCATGGAGGAGGACTTGCACCTAGATATAACTTATTCTAACGTAGGCTAACACGATTCTAATTTTCAGGTGATTAGAAATTAATGGAAACACAGTGCTTTTTAACACATTTTGTCATAAGTGTGCGGTGAGTTTTGGGTACAAACCACAGCACATTCAACAATCTGAGACATTTCATATTTTACGGTGCATAAAAGGTGTATTTCTTTAATAATCATCAGCATGTGCTGCTCCCAAAAGTCACGTTTAACTGGAGGAGCATCAGGGTGAGCTTCTTTGTCAGATGCGATCTGTGCAACTGATGTGGGTTGTTTGTCATCCATGAGTACCTGAGGCATTGTGGCATTTGTTCTTGGCTGGGGTTACTTAAAGCCTTGGGGGATTTATAGGACCGTGTTGCGGTGACGGTGTCAAGGATCACTTCAACTTGGTTCATGTAAGGGGCTGTAATACTGCGGGGGAGGTTGTCCTTCGCTCAATGAGTAGCTCCCTGTGCTCAGGGCGTATGGATTTAGGGTTGCGGAGACAGGAGGCGAAGGAAAAAAATCTAGTGACATGATCAGTATGGTTTCTGTTTCACTGTTTGATTTTGAAGGATGTATTAGACCTCAGACATGTTCAGATTTTGTAGTGTTAGCTTTTTACACCATGCAAATACTGGAATACAATTGCTGCTTACATGTGGAGTGTGATCGGATCAGAGGTTTAATTAAACCGAGTGATTCAGTTTCACACGTATTTTAATTTCTCTTTCCTGTTTTGTATTCTGTCTTTCTTTTTCATACACCGGGTGTATAATGTGTGCAGCTTTTGATTAATTAGTGCATCAGTTCTGTTGACCCTGCTAGATTCTGCACATGTTTGCATAAGGATCCTTATCGCATGCCTGACATATGGGTATATTTATACAATCTAATATATGGCTGGCAATATAAAGTGTTGGCACAGAATAACATTTCCAGGGCATCAGGGTTTGGGTTAGACTGTAAATCTTTCCATTTTCATCTCTATTACGCTATAGGTGAGTTATAAATAAGAGCAGACAGTAATCCCTGACAGATCTTAACCTAATCTTACAATAACAAGTGAAATTTGCATACAAATTTGATAGCCTGTATTAACAATTAACAATACTGTCACTTTGAATATGTCCTGTGTATCACAAAATTAACTATATATACTGTATATCTATAATCCATGACATGATCTAGAATATATTTCACCTTACTGCTCACTGTAAGAACTCAGTAAATCTTTTACCTTTCATAACAGGAGGTATCAGTACTGAGCTCATATAATCAAGTAGAATTCAGTACCCACTACAGGAAGTGGCAAGAAGAGCATCTCTGTGCTGTGAGCATAAATCAGCATGGATACCAGTTTGGCCTGCCTCTTATTTTATTTTTCTAATATATTTATTTTACTTTGATGCAGCTTTCTTGTAAGAGCAGACACTGTATTATCAAATGATCCAACTGGGCCCAGGCCCAGGGGCACGGTAAACTCAACAAAACTCGTCAAATACCACTGCTTTGCCAATGAATGTCAGTTTTAGACACTGATGCACAGAGACGCTCTTCATGGCGGTATGATATGCACCAGGCAGCAGCTATTTCTGACACCACCAGCAACAACCACAGTACAAACAGCGAGAGAGTCCGAAGAGTGCGGGCAGAAGGGAACATGGATGGGTTAAACAAACACTGGCCTTTCATCTGGGAGCCAACTGTTAATTTCCTGTCTAAAACGAAAAGTCAATGGAGTTATTTTATAAACAGAGTAGTGTGTATGCTACAGTAGTCACGTATGTCACATGACGTGACATGACATGTTGGTATGAACCATACTTAATTTAAGAAAAACCATGATGTGTTTTCTAAATCTAACCACGTGTTTTGTTGCCTAAACTTAAGACAATAAACCTAAAATGAAGAGTTTTACCTATGTAGTGAGTTTGTTTTAAAAAAAACTGTTTGCATGTGAGGAGCAGAAACTGTATATTTCCTGTGACAACAGAGAAGTATTTTGAAAAGATGCAATGTATGTAATAAGCGTCATTCGGATCGCCATCTGTGAAGGTCCAAAATAGATGCAGGAGGGTATGTAGTGCATCATATTTTGTCATGTGGGTGTGATGACAAACTGTATTTGACGAGCTGGGATGAAAACAAGTTGGGGGCCCAAGGGCTCAGGGGGGCCTAAGCCAGGGCCTCTGTATGATGTCGCCATTATTAATCTTGTATTTCTTGTCAAAGGGCTAAGTCATCATGTCAAGAACAGACCTCAAATGTCCTAACAAAAGACAGACGGAAGGAATAGCCTAAACATTCACTCTGAAGAAGTCACAAGAAAGAAACCATCATGATTCATTTCAAAGAGGGTTTCTGTCCCCTTGGTTTATTTATAGAACTTTAGATGCACTAAATACCTGCCCAAGGTGGGGCAAGGGGGGCCTTATGCATCCCGGCCCAGGTGCCTATTGAGTCATTATCCAACTCACGATATGCCCCCATTAATAACCAATGAATCCTTTGCTATAGACAAAATTAAACAAATCCTACTTCTTCAGTCATGATTTATTTTAATCTGTGCTACTTGCAATCAGTGTTAGATGTTAGATAGGTTTTATTTATACTTCTGACTCTTTTCCATAACTCATTATAGCAATAAATTCCTGGCACTTCCTTTACTCTAACCAGGGCCTATGACTAACTTTCCTAGCCTGGATCCACAAAATGAAGGTCCCTCTTACAGCAGCATGAAGTAATGGTTTCAGCCAGGTTTGATAAATATTTTTACATTATGAAGGGTCCTCTTGCTCTCTTTCTTTCTTTCTTTCTTTCTTGAAAACACACACTGAACAAAGAGTGAAGTTACAGAGAGATGCCATTTATTTCATTGTTTTGGCTGGCTGGTGTTGAAATCTATTTTGAAGCCTCACTGCACAGCAGAGGATATTAAAGGTCTGTTAAAGTGAAAGTTTTTTTGTCAACACAAATAAATCACCCAAAAAATGTCTGTGGGCTTAAAAATACAGAAGAACAACGAGTCCCTGAATACTATTAAACATGGATATGTGGAGCTACAGCAGGGGAACAATTCCTTCTTAATAGGGCATGGTATTATATTGATTTACACTGGCAGTGACACATAAAACTATTAACAATTTTCCCACAAGAACCACTCACAAATGTCTTATGTAAGATGAGTCTCTGAACCCAAATATGGAAATATATTTGAATCAGGTTACATTATGTATTGTGTAAATGGACAGAGGATGGGAGTCTAAACAGTTGATAGAGTGTGCTGAATAAAAGATGAGATCAAAGAGCGATCCAATATTTTGTGCTACAGCGAGATAATATTTCTAAAATGTTTGGAACATGCTATCTGTTCTCGTTCTGCTTTATCAACAAAGACAGAACAAAACTCTTCTGCTTTCTGTTTGTTTATGCACATGTGACAGAAATGTTGGTCTTAGAAACCGTGATATCCACCAGAGGTATTCCTCCTTTCCGGATTCTACAAGCTTCTCTGGCCACACGTCATTTTGCTGAATGTCCTCAAGTCCACCAACTTTCCACTTATCAATCACAGATAACACATAACACACTGTCAAAAAAATAAAAATGTAATGTCCCTGTAATGCTCAGTTGTCTAGACACCTGAGACTCACTCTAAGAAATGTTTTTCTCTCTTCTTCCGTCAAAACAATGCCAGCTGAAATAAAAATCAGAATGTGAGTGACAGTTGTGGAGATTGCACAAGGGGAGAGGTACAACAGCCATTCAATTTCTCAATATATTGAGTAGTTGCTCATTCCAGGAAAAACATCCAGTCCTGCAGTATTCCCCCAATTCTATCAAAAATATGTGCATTAGTCGTCTTGAGCGACTTGACACCCATGTCTCTGTGTCAAGTAAACACCCACAGAGCTGTTGTTGTTGGTGGCAAGTCATTTCGCCGCTCTGCCTCTCAGACAAACAGCTATTACTGTTCTCTCATACAGCCTCCACTTGAAACAGGAGTGTGTGGGGACAGTGTGAAGAAGCAGTTAACAATCTGTTGCACAAGCAATAGAGGTGCAAAGAACAGGTTTAAAATAGTTTTAGGTGTTATCTGCGGAGGGATCAGTACAGGCATTCTAATCGTCATGATGGTTTAGTTTGTATGGACGTCAAAAATGATGCAAAGGTGCATGCTGCAGATGCAGAGAACCTGTGTGGTTAGTTTAGGGTATGAACTGCAGTCGATCACACACTGACAAGGTTAATGATCTTTATAATAGAAGTCAGGTCATGGCCTTGCTAGAATACATGCACATATCAATCATTATTAATCAGTATCCATCAATATCCTTTAAATTATGGCAGCAGAAAATAATATGTATGCATCATAGTGTTTTAGGTACACACACACACACACACACACACACACACACACACACACACACACACATGCACACACACACAACAGGTGAAAATAATTGGAGGCCAACAATACTAAGACATACCAAACCGACATTCAAGAAACAGTGGCGACAAAAGCCGACTGTTCCGTCGCCTCACATTGCTTGTGTCTCAGCCAAAAAGTTGCACTTGAACACACAACAAAGACTACAGCCAATGGCCAACACGTACATAAATTCTGCAACTGTATGAAGGGAAATGACTCTTCATACCAGCAGATGGCAGTAGTCCGTGATCATCATCCAAAAAGGGAAACCAGAAGACCGTCTTGACACTGGTTAGCCAGTTCGCAAATTCACAACACAATCCAATGCTGAAGGAACAAAGCATATTTGCCATGTGCCAGTGGACAATAACATGAACCATCTCAAAACATTTCTGCTAAAGAGCTCAATGCCTAAAGTATAATAATATTACCTTATAGAGCAAACGTATTTCAGTCTCACTCCCTCTTGACTTTAGCTCATTTGTTTACTTACCTCACTTATGTCTCCTCTCGTGCACTGAGCTGAACTGCCTATCAAAATGATTTCATTCAACGACAGGCTCCACTGTCTCCTTCGCCAATTTAACATGCTGAATCCGCTGAAAAAAAGGCAACAATGACCGACAAGGGCCAACTGTGCAGGACACACTGCAAAGACTAGGGTGAGAAATGCTCACCAACGGCCCAAAATCACTGCAGGTGACCTGTTGGCTTGGTGTGTCAAGGCCTTGGGTGGCTGAAGTGCACTTTTTTTTAAAGATATTTTGGGGGGGCATTTTAGCTGATAGGACAGACAAGCATGAAAGGGGGAGAGACAGAGGGAGTGACATGCAGCAAAGGGCCACAGGCTGGAGTCGAACCCCGGGCCGCTGCGGCAACAGCCTTGTACATGGGGCGCCTGCTCTAGCCACTAAGCCACTGATGCCCGTGTGCTTTTTTTTTTTTTTTTTTTAAAGTAGCATGGTAGTGGTTTCTTGTAAAACTAGACAACAGAAGGCATCCATTGGTACCAACCATGTCAGCATAGTTTTTTGGGAAGGGGGCAAAATGATGCTTCAAAGTTAGTCTAAATTTTGGTGAGGGAACAGCTGGCATGGCCAAATTAAAAGGGGTCCCTTGAGCTCTCAGCTAAAGATATCTAAATGCAAATAGGTTTTGTCTCCCCTAACCTTGAGAAGGATTGTTCCCAATATATGTTATGGTCCTTATAATCAATGAATGTTGATTTATCTTTTTAAGGAAATTGACAAACAGCGTATTCTATCTAACTTGCACTTAGCACATTAAAACAGGATTGTTGTGGGACTGGGTGTTAACTGTACCAGCATTAGTCTGTGCTCACGAGATAATTATTAATATTAACTGTAAAATAAGAAACATCAGCAGGCAATTCCTTAACTCTTCATACTGATATCGTTTTCAACCAGCCTAAATACTACAACAGCATCGGTGAATTCCTGACATTCAGTTATGGCTTTTGGTTTTGGTGTGCCACCCCAAGATTTTCAGTGGCCCCATCTGCCCCCCACTATGAAAAATGTCTGGGTGCACCACTGATAGGAACACAAGATGATGTATGTCCTCTGTAACTGACACTCTGTGTTTGTCTTCTTCAACAAGCACACTATTCATTAGAGCTGTGCACCCACAGACCCTTGCAGGGTGTGAAAACTTAAAATCTGTGCCTGAATTTCTCTGCACAGCATTGTTCTGTTGCTTCACAGCTAACTACATCCACACTATACTCTTCATTTTATAACATCCCCCATAGACAGAAGAACAAAGATAATATATTTCACAGGCATTATACTGCTGATAGACACTGTACAGCAATGACAGTAGGCCCTATAGGAATGTTAAACATTGCACTGAGATACATCAATATTACATTACAGTCATATTACAGCGATTTCTCATTTGGGGATATATGAAACTTCAATATGAGAAGGCTCAGCATGGCCCCTTACAACAGATTAAATGAATCATATAATGTCCCTCGCTAATACATTTGGGTGAAACAGACCGTGAGTACAAATTTCAAATAATTCAATTTCCCCATTGGCCCCTGTGAGAGCGCGTGCCTGAGCGCGCGTGGACATGCGAGCGTGCGTACGTGCGTGCGAGGCAGAGCCACGGCGAATTTATTATGTAACATGCTCTCAATCACATCCCTGCCTGAGTCTGAGGCATAAGGTCGCTTTAAGAGATATCTCAGTTCCTATCAGTGATCCTGGCAGGACACCTCCTACCCTCTCCTCCACCAAAAACTCTTGTGTCTCACCTGATGCCAAACAGCGCTGCAAGTCCAGAAAGCAACATCTCGGTAAGAAATAATTTGATGGCTAATTAAAACACGCATTTCCACTATAGAAGTATTCTCAGGGTGGGGGGTTACCTGAAAGTAAGAAATAACATTTTCCCATAGGGTCGGTGTTTTATTTTAGTCTTGGCATGCAACGACAAAGCTCTAGTAACTGTAATATTCCAGTTCCAGTATTTCAGTACAGCCTATTTCTTTATAGGTGTTTGTATAGTGAGTTTCAGCAACCTTAAGTCACGCGCTGATATTTTGAATTTCCTGTGCTGCAGCTATTCTTATAGTTTTCTTTTCATATCAGTCAGCCTACTCTCCTTAGGATATGCTAAAAGTGAAAGTAGCGCTGTTTAGTGGACGTTCATGTGGAAATGAGTGATGGCTCTACCCCGGACAGGAGCGCATTGAACACACCGGAGGCACACCGGAGGACGGAGGGGTCTCCTCCACCTGTCCGGAGCCGAGAGAGTCAGTGCGAGCAGAGAGCAGACATACAGCGGATCCAGGACAGCTGCAGAGAGCGAGGGTAGGGTGCACACACTGTAACTCACACTTTCCATCCCTTTGTGCGTTTTTCATCCGTCGGTGCGTGATTCCTGTAATCATTATTTCTTTTGCATGAGCAAATCCAGACTTGTGTCATGTCAAAGTGGTTTAGTGAGATGACTGAATGATGTTGGAAGACGGATTAAAAATCTTATTTACACACATGCCCATTTTGAGACAAATCTCCCATAAGCTGTAATTCACTGTCTGGCTTTTCCTGCAGGGTCTTCACAGTTCCCTTCACATTAATTTTCTGCAGGCTATTTCATATTGTGTGTAATTAATAGTAAATCTCATGTCAAATATTAATAATGTTCTCAGTAAATTTCCTTGTTACATTCCCGCTGCCAGACACAACATAAGCAATGCATCACTTTAAGTGTCCAGATTCTGCCATAAATATTCAGCATCAAGGCTGCAGCATGATACGCGGCCCACATATCCAGAAATTCAGCCAGGTTTAGTCAGGGTGACATCCAGGAGGGGATTCATTTTCCAGACGCCTAAACAAAGAAGACTGTACCCACAGAGGAATTCAAATGGTGTTACTGTTCTTAGCTCCAGGTGCAAGTGTTTACTTTTGTTATGAGCACTTTGTAATCACCACAAATGAAACAGCTTATTATAATTGGACATTTCTGCTCATCGTGGAGACACCCACAAGTAATTAATGGTCTTCCAGTCAGCATCTGTCATTGTTAGGAATCCTCAATTAAAAATGTTATATCATTTGAATTCTGTAGATTTCATTCTGTTAACATGTCGCAAAACTCATTTCTGTGGAATTGGGCCGGGGGCAAAACATCTTGGTTAATCAGTACTGTTTTTCACTGCTACGTGCACACACACATAGATCTGCATGTACACACACACGCCCACACACACCAGTCAGATGTCAGTGGTCATGGTGTAAGGAAATTGTACTTCTGTTCTGTTTTCCAGTACATTAATTTGTAGGAAATTGTGAGGGCCACATGTGCTTTAGATTTCGGGAAGCTATTGTGAATGCTCAGTGACAATGAGAGGTGTCTGTTCCTTTATGGACAGAAACAGAATAAATTCCCGCTGTCAAAAGGGGAGAAAACAGTGAGAGGGAATGATTGTCTCTGAAGGAGCAGTCATTATCACGTTATTGTGATGGAAATTTAAATCAGCATGCCATTATAGCGATGCCACGAAGTCTGGATCTGTGCTGTTTTCTTGATGGTATGCCATCAGCGTATCATTTCCTCTTATAGCCTGTCCTTAAGGAGATAGAAAATCAGCCTCTTGATATCTGCGTACCAACGTTAATTATTCTCTTCGTGAGTATCTGTTTTTGTCGTACTGAATCCACGGCCGGTGTGTGGAAAGGTGAAGCTGGACCACTAAACACTTTAAAAAGATACTTGTGGAATTACATCCAGGAGCACCGTGATTTAAAAACCCATCCTGCAGCAAGAGAATCAATTTCTGCCACATATGCTCACTTAAAAGAAGTACAATGATGAATTCAGCAATTTCATTTCATGCTGCAATTTATGGGAGCGACATTTCAATTTGCTTGATTAAACAACCTCTTCATATCTAAAGAGTTCATAACTTCAAAAATAAACTTTTCTTGACTGAAAATTTGTTTAAGGTTACTCATTTCATTTTCTCTCTTTTTTCAGGCCCCAAATGAAGGACGTTGTAAAGACTCCCAAAGATTAAGGATGAGGGAAAGCTTTACGAAAATGCAAATATTATTCATGAAGTAATTACAGCAGGTGTGACAAAACAAATTAGTTCAATTAGTCCCCGGCATTTGAAGTGAGCCCAGGAAA
The DNA here is from genome assembly GCF_006386435.1 of Epinephelus moara. Lineage (NCBI taxonomy): Eukaryota > Metazoa > Chordata > Actinopteri > Perciformes > Serranidae > Epinephelus > Epinephelus moara. Next base: position 12,625,462 of record NC_065513.1, read on the forward strand.
AACACCATGGAGCTGCAGCACAACACCAATCACAACCAAGCCTTGTGGAAAGAGATACCGTGGGATTTCACCGAGGACTGCTCGCTTTCAGTGAGTGGCACCACATTCCTCATTGTTGCTTACAGTACAGTCATGGCAGTGGGTCTCATTGGGAACTCCTGCCTTTTGTTTGTCATCACACGGCACAAGGAGATGCACAACGTCACTAACATCTTCATCGCCAACCTGTCCTTTTCTGATATCCTCATGTGCATTGTATGCCTGCCAGTCACTATTATCTACACACTGACGGACCGCTGGATCCTAGGAGACGCCCTGTGTAAGCTCACACCCTTCATCCAGTGTATATCAGTCACTGTTTCCATCTTCTCCCTCGTCCTCATCGCCATGGAGCGCTACCAGCTCATTGTCCACCCGACCGGATGGAAGCCAATGGTGGGCCAGTCCTACTTGGCCGTTGCTGTCACCTGGATTGTGGCCTGCCTAATCTCGGTGCCTTTCCTCTCATACAGCGTACTCACCTTGCCTTTCCAGAACCTAACCATTCCTTTCCCAGTCAATGACCACCCGGTTTGTATGGAGCGGTGGCCATCAGTTCAAGAACGGCGAGCTTACACCACCTCCCTGCTCGTCTTCCAATACTTCCTTCCTCTCGCCCTCATCATGGTCTGCTACCTACACATCTACCTGCGCCTTCGGAGGAGGAAGGACATGGTGGAGCGCGGCAGGAACACCACCCAAAAGAAAAACAAAGGCACCACGAGGATCAACGCCATGTTAGTTGCCATAGTGGTGGCATTCGCACTCTCCTGGCTCCCTCTCACTGTCTTCAACACTGTGTTTGACTGGAACCACGAGGCCATCCCGACCTGTGGTCATGACATCATCTTCTCATTCTGCCACCTCACTGCCATGGCCTCCACCTGTGTCAACCCCATCATCTATGGTTTCCTCAACAGCAACTTCCAGAAGCAGCTCAAGTCCACCCTATTGCGTTGCCGCTGCTGGGGGGTTACAGAGAGGTACGAGAGCGTCCCGCTCTCTACTGTCAGCACAGAAGTCACCAAGGGGTCAATCTTGAGCAATGGATCTATCAGCATCAATACTTAGACCTAAGCCTTTTCGGTAAAAGACAAAGAGACTACTCGGGCTTCCTCAGCCCTCATTGTGTCATCCTTTGGAGCTTTTCTTGCTTCGTTGCATCCAAAAGCTAGGTTGACATTTACAAAGTTATAAACCTCACAACAGCAGTCCAGAGGGAGCCGACTGAAGACACTTAACCAGCATGGTGCATTGCCCTCGATTCAGTATGAGTTCACTTGTAAGAGGAAGTAGATAACAAATTGATGGTGCAAAGGTTGGACAAGTTTAAGTATTGTAGAGCGACTGAAGGCACTTTACATGAGCACTTTTGCAACTGTAGTCTGTATAGTCCATTCCCCGTGAGTTGTGGACACATACGAATGAAGAGACAGCATTTAACCATCTATACATCTGTCATATTCTCTTTCTAAAGCTCTGAGATCTACTCAGGATTCACGTTCCAATGAATATCAGCTGTTAAAGGTTTGCTTATCACACTTTTACCTGCTTTAAATGTGAGCTGTTGAACCACCAGAGAGAATTCAAAGGACAAAGGGATTGGGGCAAATATTCTTTTCTTCTTTTCAGTTTTGCTGTTTTATATTAATAGTATTGATGAATATATTAACAGATTGTAAACCGTGATGTGTTAATGATTATCGACAGAGTTGTTTATGACATAACTGAAGGAGAGAACATTGGTGCATTAAATGTGGCTCAAGGCGTTCACTGAGACAATTTACTAGCATCACCTTAATGCATTTCTCATTACCTAAAATCACCACAAACAATGTAATGATCTTTTACAGAGAGCCTTGGCAAGAGCTGTATACATTCCATGCTGTCGGCCAAGGTCTGTGCTCCAGTAAATTGTGCGTGTGGGATTTTTTTTCCTTATAAAATGTGCCATTCAACAACCATATATCAAGTGCCATAAAACAAAATAAAAGAGGCAGTAAAGGACTTTGTCAGAGCGAGGTTCTCCTGCTGTATATAACATTACTAAATACGTGTATGGTCTGTACAAGATGTGACACAGTTATTATAGTTTATGGTGTGGTGGGGGAAAAGAGCACTGTGTAGCAAAGCAGATATCTCCTAGGAAACCTGTCGTAAGTCACTTCTGTTTGTGGTATTGAACTGAATTAAAAACATTTACTATCATCTTTAATGATAACGTCTATGTTGCAATATTTGGTTTCGATGAGTCACAACTTTGACTGATCTTCACTTCGTATGCTGCATTGTTTTGTTTGCAAATCTTGATTTCTCAGTGTGTGTTGACCTCAGAATAGATTTATCGCTGTTTCCTTGCAGGTCGGCTCATCCACATCAGTATCAGCTTTTAGCAGATAATTGATTGGTCCTAAGTCTTCCATTAAAGGTTAAAAAAAGGGTACACTGAGACCAGCCGTTTCCACTTTAGGGATCCTAACTCCCCAAAGATTACAGTGCTTATGTGCCTACGTGCTTACATGAGTCAATCAGCACTTACAGGAAAAACTATCTTCTTTAAAGTCAATATTTCAAAATCTTTGTGTCTTTCCGAGGTCAAATTCAGTGTGCTGCCTCTCTGTGCATTATTCAGGGGGAAGTCTGAGATCACAACAAATTTTAGATGTGCTTGTAGTGTTGAATAAATCAGTGTTGTGTTTGGTGCCTTAGATGTTAAACAGCATGGGGAGGGCAGAAAAAACAGCATGAGAGATCAATGGGAATTGTGCTAAATATTCATGCTGCTGTTAGCGCATGTTAACAGTTATACTAGAGGAAATATATAAACTACGAGGAAATGAGAGGGTAAGATTATTGCTGTCAGGGGCCTTTTAGCTTTGATGATAATGTCAGGAGTTAAGTGTAGCATGCTTTTACACCTTGCAGAAAGCCAAACCTGTTTTTGACTCTGACAGCCCCTCAAACAATCCACCAAACTGTTTTCCAAGGGCAGTGGTACCCATAAGAGAGCTCTCAGAGGTCCTCGTCGGCATAATTGACAGCATGCTTCCGCCGCTTTTGCCTGAGCTGACCTTTCCAGACTGTCAATCGCCTCTCTTCTCCTACAATTCCTTCCTCTCACCTGTCTCTCCTTTGAAAACACCACTGAATGAAGGTAACACGGTTCATTTTGTTAGGAAGAAAAGACCCAAGATGCCGGAGGTGCTGACGTACTCCAGCAACACTTGACAATGAGTGCGACTTAAATGATGCCGTTTTATATTGTTGCCCAAGTAACTGCTGAGGGGCACATTACTGTGCTACGAAAATGAAGCTTGGCTGAGGACAAACACTTAATGAGTCCACAGGGCCAGACTCTCCTTGTCAGTGGAGCAGTTCCAGAAAGATTAGCATCTTGGCTCTCTTCATTTTCATTTAGAGAGATTCTCATATAAGCAACCTCTCCCGATCACAGGAACAACGTGAACTACATCGCTGGCAAGACATTCCCTCAAGCTGTTGTTTTGAGCATTTAAATTCTCTACTGTCACATTTTTTTGCTTGCCTTGCTTCTGTAGGAAGAGGGCATAATTCACCCTGTTTCGCCTTGTTCCCATATTAATAGTTATAATCAGCGCTTTCAAAGCTTTGTGTTGCTTTATAGAAGAAAGACTTTACCGGATGTGCCAATTCTCTCCAGCCAGCGCTGGTAAAGATCAAAATGTTAAAAGACATATACAGTAATCACAGGATTTAGACTGTGAATCATTTTTTCTTCAATTTGTTGATTGTTTTTTTACCAACACAAAAATGTCAAGACTTACTTTTCAAATTTCAATATATATCAATATATCAAGAATAACATACATTGAGAGAAACTGAACATGTACATAGAACGCAGACCAAATATTTAAAGGTTCAATGTGCAGTATTATAGGGGATAACTGATAATGTAATAAGTATGTTTTCTTATGTGTATAATCACCTGAAAATAAGAGTTGTGTTTTTGTTACCTTAGAATGAGCTGTTTAGATTTTCAAAGGGAGCGGGTCCTCATCTACGGGAATTGCTATGTTGCACCGCCATGTTTCTACAGTAGCCCAGAATGGATAAACCAAACACTGGTTCTAGAAAGGGCTGTTTGTATTTTTGTGTCAGCCACCATAGTTAGCAGCCCCTCCACAACAAGAATGTTGGAAAATGATTGATCTTTTTTTTTTTATCATGAAAGTGCTTTATTCAGTGTTTTTACCGGTTTAAATCACTGGGTCCATTTGTTTTCAAGCAGAAGGGACCTATGTTACAATTAGGCTCCCTTGAAAATCCTCCTGAACATCTGCTTCAGATATAGGTTGAGCGCACATTATCGGAGAAAATAGGTGAGCATGCAGTTAACGCTGGGCAAGCAGGCTATTTGCGATGTGCCCAAAAGCATAGGAGAAACATTGCTTTGCAACATGAAACTGTTTTATTCAATGGATTTACTGGTTTTAATCATCTGGAGAGTAAGACACATCTATGGACAATATGGCTCCTGGTAAAAAAAAAAAAAAAAAAAAAAAAAAAAAACCTGAACAGTGAACATTGAGGGGATTCTAACCGGGAGAAATTCCAACTGTTTGCATTCTGCAATTCCCCCTTAACTTTACACACTGTTCCTTTAAATAATGCAGTGGAAAAAAGGATATAAAAAATAAGAGAGCAAATAATAATAACAAAAAAAATAGACAGAACATGACTGCTGGTCACCCAATAATAGTCAAAGACAAATTCACATGAAGAAAAGAAAAGAAAAATCACAATTCAAACCCACTGATTAAAGCAGTTATTTGAAATAGCAGCTAACACCAACCTCTCAGGATGTGCAAAAAAGGTCTCCATATCTTATTAAATGTGGCTCAATAACCGTTCACAACACACCTCATTTTCCAACTTTAGGTATAATGTGAATCTGCAGGGTCCATAATGAACATAAGGCATTGTGGTTTAAGTTATAAGGTGTCACAATATGCAACAAAAGGATTTTTAGTTCAAAATGTTGTATGCAATAATGTCAGACAAAGCCATTGGCCTTGTGCACCTTTGATCCCCCTCTGAGAAGGAACTAATCTTTTTGTTCTGGCAGATGAAAAGGTCAGGAGGAGTTGGACTACTGCCTCTGGAATCTTAATCATGGCATTATACATGCTAACATCTGTAGGGCGCATCGAAAGTGACAGGTATCTCATCCAGGGGTCAAACACATAGATCAGCCCGGTCGATATTTCCTTGTTCTCTTTCTGTTGAATTACCCTAATGGCTCATGAATCAGGTGCTTCCTGATTTATCAGATCTACGAGGGAGGGTTTATTTCACCGAGCATTTCCTGGTTTTACCTGTTTATTGGTTTAGATATTATAACAGCACACATGAGCCACACCTGGTTTATACACATAAAATCCTCCAAGATGAACTCAGGGCAAAATAGTCCTGCGTCTCTCTGCTTTTTACATAAATGAATCTAGAAATATCGATCGTACACTGGAGCATATTTATGGGCCTCACTTTTGTCTGTCTTGTGGAGTCTTAATAACACACACACACATACACACAAACACTCACACAGTTTTGTCTTGCGTAACACAAGCAGACTTTACAGCCAGGAATAGAAACCCCCTAATTGGGGTTGGCCAGTTTTTCCTCGGGATTGTTTTTAGTGGTTGCATACATGTGGAGTCCTCACAAAAAGAAAACAAGATGGGAAAATAAGCTAAGATGATAGATAGATAGATAGATAGATAGATAGATAGATAGATAGATAGATAGATAGATAGATAGAACAAGAAATTCTTTCATTTCTATAATCTTGCCCTGACAATTTAGGACCTGGCCTCTGCGTCTGACCTTCCATTTTCTCTGATCAGAAGAAAATAGGTAGACCACAGCCTGCTTTAGTTGCCTGGTTACAGTTTCCTCAGGGGTTTCAATGGGTTTCCTTCAAACTGACACAGAGCACCAAGCTATTAAAGGCACTTTATTAAATGCCGACAGAGGCGCTACGCTAAAGCAGTTCTAGTGGAACCAGCTCAGTCAGATGGTTCTCTGGCTTGAAAAGAAGGTCGACAAAGAAAGTGAGACATAGCATTTATTGCCGGGGATGGCACATACAGTACCTTTTTCTATTTCTTCTGAACTGGTTCATCAAGGTGGTAGAATTGTAAGCAGTCACCTTAAAGTAAAAAGGATTTTTTTTTTTAAATAAAAGCAGACATTTTTGATGTGTCACTGCAGGAAAAGCACAGGTGTAATTCACAACCTGAATGATGTATTCTATTAAAGTGTGCCAGGGCCATTTTTACCGTGGATGCTGATTCATTGGCATGGCTTACTAGGACACTTGGAAGAAAGGCACTGGTAAAGAAATAGTGCTTATTTGCTTTCTTTTCTTGTCAGCAAATATGTAACTGGAGCCAGGAGATGGCTATCTCAGCATAAACACTGGAGACAGTAGGTGACAGCTGTTTGAAGGTTAAAAACCTTTGCCCACCAGTATTGCTAAAGCTCACTAATTAACACATTAAAGAAATATCACACGAGAGGGAGTGCTGCTGTACTGGATATAAATAGGCTGTGATTCGGTTGTAGGCACGAGGCCGCAAGAAAAGATAATCACGACCTCGAGTGTGATATTTCTTTTATACCTCAGTTCTATGAGCACTGTTTATTAGTGAACAGTAATAAGTGTCAGCACATTATGATTTGTTTGTTTATCTAATCATTTATTTGTCTCGCCAACACAAATAGTTCTGCAACTGGGACTAGACTGTTGCCAGACAACATGGTAACGTTTCCTGCACACTAGCTTGCTGCTTTGTGTGGGTCTACACATTAGCACAGGTCAGCTACTTTGTATCATGTACATTTATCTGTATGTTTCCATTTATTGCGCAGCAAGCAAAATAAGAGTGGCGGTTGCTTTGGAGACATGTGTGATGAGTTAACAGCTTGATCAGGGAGTACGTAGCGACAGCAGCTGATGTCACATAAGCACACCTGGAGATTTGCAGTGAAGTATTTCTGTTTTTTTTTCCCTCATTTCATCCTCTTCTGATGACCATTTATAATTTAACTTAAATTATATAAGTGGAAATATGTTCCTCTTTGTGGTGCAAAGTTTGTCACATCAACTGTTGTCAACTGTGGAGCCTAATAAATGTAATTAACACATTAGAAGAGTTGTTCTCAACCTTTTTGTGTCAAGGACCCCTAAATTGATACACATTAGGTTACGGGCCCCCATGTGATAAGATATCACATCAGGGACCTGTAAAGGATGATTTAGACCAGAATTCTATAGTTGCCGACTACGGCTGAGGAGATAACTGGCAAGGAATTGAAACCTACAATCAGAATAGTCACTATTATAACCCTTATTCACAGTGGAGTCACTTCTATAGTAAATTAAATAATGAAAATAAACCATTCTCATTTTTCTGGGGATCCCCCTGGCACTCTTTCAAGTAGCCTGGGAGTCCCTGAACCCCTGATTGAGAACCACTGGTTTAGAGCACCTGTAAAACAGACTGATTTGCGCATAGTTAAATGTCCCAGTGATATTATCCTCTGTCTCGGCCTTCATGGTACGCTTCTTGATCAATCATATTACTTCATAACTAACTGTAATATAATACTGTGTAACTCATTTGTTTAAGCCATACAAAAACTCAGGTGTAAAAGTTACAACTCGCAATTTTACTGAAGTTATATGCTGCATGATATCTTAGCTGGGAGCATCTGCTTAGCAACCAGTGGAGACTCTGGTCCCAGCTAAGAAATAGTCACACATAACCACCTATGAATTATCATTCCTACACTAAGGTTTCTGTATGGATTTAACTAATGACACATAGCCTGTTGATCAGTAAGCTTTACAAGTGCTAGGCAGTGGATACTGTAAACTTTAGACAGCCAGGTTGACAGTTTACACCTGTTCCCAGTCTGTATACTAAGTTATGCTACCAGCTGCTGGTGGTAGCCTCATATTCATCATACAGACAAGAGAGCAATATCAAAAGGAAGAGCTTGATATTTTCGATTCCCTTCCATGCTGAGAGTTAGATGAGAAGATCAATACCACTCTCACATCTGCAATTACAAAGCAACAGCCTGAAGCCAGTTATTTTAGCTTAACATAAAGACCAGACACTAGGGGATACTTCTAGCCTTGCTATGTTCAAAGATACCTTTTAACCTTTGGCTAGCTGTTCCCCCCTCCCATGTCTTTATGCTGAGCTAACCATCTGCTGGTGGCAGCTTATTACTTACTGTACAGACATAAGGTATCAATCTACCTGTCTAACTCTAATGTACAATTATTCTGTTGATGTAATTTGCTCCACCTGTGCCTTTCCTGCCATGACATGTCAAAATGTTTGCTATAAAGACTTGTTGTTGATTCATCCTCGGAAGTTTAGGGTCCAGGGTCTGCAAGCATTAAACACACAACATTTATATGTAGACTGCACTGCTGGACTGTCTCAGCATGTCCCAATGTTCTCTTTTATTAGTTCAATCTGTTTCAGCCTGGTCTCAGTGAGACTAATTAGAAGTAACATGGTGGACCTCTCAGCTGAGTGAGTACAAGATCAGCAGGGTGTGCGTCTCCAACAGGTATTTTCTTGATTATAGTGCTGTTTGAAAACATCAGATGTAGATGGCCCACTGCTGTTTACTAAATCCACTCTGTAATGACCCAGGCATGGGCGGATTATAAGACAATGGGTCCCTGGGCACACATATGCAAAAAGTCCCCACCCCCACCTCTCCTACATAGGACCAAGACACAAACTGTGGCTTTGCCTCTTTTTTGTTGTTGTTTTGCATCTCTTTGTAGCCATTGTGCATCTTTTGTGGTTTTGTGTGTCTTTGAGGTCATTGTGTGTCTTTGTTTGGTTGTTTTGTGTCTCTTTTTAGTTCCTTTGCATCTCTTTGTATACATTTTGAGTCTTTTCCTGGTATATGTTCCAGTAATTTGAGTGACATTTTGCAGATGAGGGCCAGGGGGGGGGCCCTGACACTTTGGGCCCCTGGGCCTGTGCCTGGTAGGCCTATTCAGTCATTCAAACATACACCCAAGTAAAGGCTGCTTCGATGTTTACACTTTATAAAAATGCAAATAAGGTTCCTTGCTGCAAGTAATGTTTCTGAAATGATGTCTGTGATATCAAAATGGAGGGCAGACATGAGTCATTGTCCACAATGGCACTGATCTTAAGTAAATATTTTTTGTCCTGCTCTGCTGTTGTCTTTCATATATAGTATTAATCCCTTATCAAATCACTTTCAATAAAGGACAATACTTGACCCATATGGTGTCGGTTGTATGCTCAACCAAAGTAGCAGCGATCTCATCAATATTGTCAAACCAGCGGAAGTGATTATCTGTCATGTGTGTTTGCTGAGTGACAGCGGAGTGACCGACAGATTAAACTACTTTGAAAAAACCCACTTTCCACTGGAGATAAGAGCATGACCTCTCCATACACTGGTCAGCAGGATATTACAGGCTGTTGTATCACTGTCAAATCTCAATGATGAATGAACTTTGATTTGTTATTCAGTTTGTTTAAATTCCTTACCCTATCGTCAAACACACACGCACACACAAGTGTCGCCTGGTCGAATCATTTTCATGTTGCTCATCCAACTGTGAACAAGCCCTTTTATAATCCAAAGGAGATTGTGGAGTGTGCGTAAAACAAGCCAAGCAAGCAATGAGTTATTACAATACAATAAATTGGCTTCAGACACATGTCCTCATGGTGAACAAACACAATAAAGTGCATTAAATTACAAAAAAGTATCGACAGGATCTGATCCAGCCTTATGGACAACACTGTAAATAAAATCTCAGCAGCAGTCGGAGAGATTGTCTACATATGGATTTTATGGCACATTATTTTATCAGTCAGACGTGCTCTAAATTCTATGGCAAGGAGGGAGTAGAAACTTCAAGGATGCAGTTTCATGTTGGTTTCTAGTGCCATCTGGTGGCTGAGCTCTGAGCCTCCGATCAGTTCACCTCTATATGGTGTTTCTGGGCAAAAATGACCTGGTTTAAACTTTTACTAAAGGAAAAATGTTCCGCCAAATTGGTGCAGTTTGCATGTTGTAACTTGTCAAAATAAACTTACTTTTATATTTTTTTCAGCACTGTATCAAATAACACACATGTTTAACTACTTAAAATGTGTACTGGTCAACTCAGGCCATCTTTTTTATTTATTCAATAAGTTTCTGAATTGAAGATGGTTCATGTAAGTTACAGGACTGAAGGTAACAGGACTGAGTTTTTAGCATTAAATACATGAAATATACCCACACAACATCAATGGTAATAGCATAAGAACACTCAGCACCTTTGAGCGGTTCACCAAAACTATCTTTCAAAATAGCACAGAGATATTTAGCAAAGTAAAAGAGCCTGTAAATTGTATTTTTAATTTCAGTGTAAATCACGCAAGCAATAACAACAACAACTGTGACATGCTAATATAATATTTATTGTAGTCTCAAATAATCCTTATTTTTTATATGGTCTGTGTCCATTTCCCCTGTCGGTGACACTGTCCTAAAAGAGAGCAAAACATGAAACTTGTGAGAATAAATTAAAGATTTATGGGAGCCACAAATGATGATTATGATGATTCATCAACAGAAAAAAAGCTAAACACAGCACATCATTACAAATACGCTAAACTTACAAGAAATCCTTTGGTTCTGTAAATCTTGGCAAAAGGTGATTCCTCCACACAACCAAAAACACCGCAGGGTGTGTCCACGTGTGGAAACCCCTCAAGAATCTGTTCAAGACAAAACAAAACAAACAAAAAAAACATTGCCAAATGCGGTGAGGTACTAGGAAGTGACTTATGTTTTTTTTAATAATGTGTATCTTCTTGCCCTTCTTCTTTTTCATATTAGATTATGCACCAGCTGTGTTTATAAACAATAACAATGGCATAACATGGCAATAACATTTATTTACCATCCCTATTTAATGGCAACTGATCTCTTCCTCTACTCGGAGGGTAAGGAGCTCCTGGACCTGATTGTTTTCCCAATATGAGGACATTGTCAAACACTTTCCTTTTTCTTTGAGTTAGCTGCTAACTGCTGCTAGCTGCTTTTTGAATTTTCCAGCAGAACACCCAGGCCACACTGCCTGTGGGAGCAGCGCATCACTGCTACCTCCCTGAACTGCTGTGGCTCACACACTTGGGGTGTTCACATAGACAGTGTTGCTGCTGTAGTGCTGATGCAGAGCAGGCAGGGTGAAGCATTTCCCCCCATTTCGAGAGGCTTTGGGTAAGGTCAAGGTTTAAAAAACAAAAAAAAAACATCACGTCCAAACACTCCCCTCCTCTGATTAGTAAAGAACAGTCCCTTACATTGCCCGGTGTGTCTGAGAGGCTGTCCAGATCCCTCTTCCCTCCCGGGCTCAGTCCATATGACCAGTGCTGACAGTGGCCCTGTGGCAACACTGCTCCCACAAGCAGCAGACACAGTGCCAAGGACTTTGCAGCCATTCTGAGAGAAAATATAAGCATGTTACTGTCATAGCTCTTAGCCCTGAGTCTCACCTTTCAGATTTACAGTAATAAGCCCATCACTGAATTTCTTACCTTCTGTGCAGGAGGCAGGCAGGCGTCTCTGATTTGTTCTTGTCTGCTGTCCTTTGTAAATCCTGCTGCTGCACTATTTTCCAGGGTTTATATAAACCTCTTCTCTTCCTAGCCCAACACTTCACTACAGGGGGTCACAAAGTGGGATTAAGCAACACTTACTGGCAACCTCCGGAGCTGTTTACAAGATTACACGTGGCGTGTGATTTTTGCCCGTCCACAAAAAGAACAAGTTACATAGAGCAACCATTTTCAGCTGTTTCCTGTCTGGGACTTTTATGACGTATTTTTAATGTACAAAAACCCTGTTCATTCAAAACTGACGCAACAAATGATTAAAAATCACACGACACAAGATTTTGTTCTTCTTCATTGCAGTTTATTTATAACAGTCATTCGTGGAAATATATTTCCACGGTCGAGTGCAATAATCATAGATAGGGAGACCTACACCGCTCCCTGTCTCAAACACAAACCAACCATTGCCCCATATTGCATTCAGTGAGATGTATTAAAATAAATAACCATAGCTCTTCCATTGATTACACAATATGATTGCCTTCATCATTCATTCTCACAGGCTGGGTACCTACTATTGAACTGAGTGAATAGTATTGCATCGGAGCAGCTTTGAGCTACAGCTAGAGAAACTTCACCAGTCAAAGACGAGTATAGGTCTTCAAACATGCAAACGAACACGGTCCTGTAGTGAACTGACGTGTGATCCTTGACAAAACAGCTGACAACACCTGCCTACTCTAATAACGCTTTTTTTTTTAAACGTTTTTGTAACACTGGATTTGCTTTACATATGATTACAAGCACCAAACATTTTTTTGGTGAAACGGTATAACATGTTACAGGTTAACATATACTTGTGCAAATAAGTTCAAAGCATGATTACGTGATATACATCAATGCATGGCGCACATTTCCAGGCAGACCCACTTTGACAACATGAACGTGTGTAAACGGCCTTCTGTTAAAGCACGCCATCTTTTCTCATAATGGGAAACTGAAGAATAACGAATGTCATACATAAACATTACAATAAGAAGTGCCACAGTCAAATGCATGCAGTTGTGGATCACTCGCACACAGGATTAAATAAAAAGAGGTAGATTCAAGGAGCGCAAAACAAGGGAAAGCTTTTTAAGAACACAATAGTTAAGAGTAGGAAAGGAGGAACCTCACAGCTGTAAATCATGTATTGCATACCCAAGCTGTGTTTCAAACTAGCCTGGCGCATAGTTTAATGGTGCACTAACAGCACTTTTAGCCTTTAAGACTGTGCTATCATTATGGCTTTGGCTTGCATTGCTTCCTTTAGAATATGTTGAATCCAGCAAAATTAAGTTACATACTTAAAGAGGAATATATAACGACACAGTTATTGGTAAGTGACACCTATTTCTGCTAGAGCAGCATTCAGTGAAGCTCAGCGCTCTGAACTTGACTGCACACACATCATCTGACTTTGACTCCCATTAACATGTCAAGTAATATGAAGTGAATATAAATTATGTAGTTACATTACATGAGTATAGTCATGGGATTGCATCCAGACACATCTACATACACAAGGAACATTATTTTTGTTTTGGTGATATATGCAGCGGAACATTTAAAAACTTCCTACCGTACAAACATACAGAGACAACCCTGAATAAATTCTAGTGCAAGATATTTAAAGCTAACATAATATAGGTGGAATGCCAGGGATGTGCATACAACTACCTGTGCTGCAGACAGGTAAAGAGAGAGTATACTGTAAGAGAGGCTGGAGGGAAAGAGCAATATAGAAGCCAGCCGCGTGGGCCGAGTTATCTGACACTCTGTGACATGTGCAGAGGGGTCAGCATCTCTTCAAAAATGGCTCCTTTCACATTGGACCCTCTCAGGTTAGCTTCTTGAAGATCGCAGCCGGACAGGTCGCAATTCTGCAAAAAGGTGGCAGAGACAAAATAGTGAGACTAGAGGATTAAATGGGTCAGGTGAAACTGGAGAACTGTAAAGTGCTCACTTTGCAGTCATTTAAGAGTGAGAAAACCGCAAATATGCACATCTGGAAAACTGGAACCAATGACTTTTTGGCACTTTTGCTTAACAACATGACTTAAAATCAATTATCAAGGTCACTGCTGATTACTTGTTTATCACTAATCATTTCAGCTCTAGTGCTCTGGCTCAATCCTGTTACTTTTTGTAAGATTCTAAAGGCTTGTTTAGGTAAATAAATCCTTATTTGATACTTAAATTAATTATCACATGCACTTTATAGGTTCAAAAAGCTAGTCCTCTCCTTTGAGCACAAGGCAAATCCACCCAAAAACTTTCTTATCTTAAATTCTGACAAATAAATCCCAGTTTGGAACACTTTTATTTACTTGCAAAATCAGACTCAGACAATCTGAGGCAGAAAAACCATTCAATTTCAAGAAAGATAAAAGATTGAAATCATTGTGCCTGTTGTATTAACTGCTTTTTTATTTACAGAAAGGTTATGTTTCATCCTTTTCGGCCCGCAGAGAGGCTGAGTCAGCATGAGTGTTTTAAGAGATAATCCCTCTTGATGGCCCTCGCTCACCTCAAGATCAGTCCCTGCTAAAGTGGCTCCCCGCAGGTTACAGTTCTTCAGCTTAGCGTTTTTCAGAGTGGCCACACGCAGGTTGATGCCGGTCATTTGGCTTCCTTCCATGTCAACTCCTTTGAGGTTAGCACCTGATTACAAAAACATTTGGTTAAAACCAAGCAGCAACCTCCGGGGCTTGAAAAATGAAGCCGAAGCAGAAGTGCATAAAAAAACCCTGCAGTTTCTCTAATGGCCACCTGAGGCTGGCTTCAATAGCCAGTTATTCCCAATAGACACCCATGTTAACATGCCAGAATTTACAGCAGAGATTAACATCTTTAAAGCCTTGTGCAAAAACAGTTTTGGTCTCTACAGCTGATTTCCCCATTTGTGACAACTATCCAACAGAAATAAGTTTAAATAACTAACCTGTTTAAATGTCATCAAGGCTTAAAGTTCTGCATAATTAAGGGACACCTGAAGTGGGTACTGTCCGCTGACAAGCCGCTACCACAGCAACAATATTGGTTAGCTAATGTAGCATGGCTTAACCCCAGATTCACAGAGTACAGACGTAGCCGTAGCTGTGGCTATGTCAGCGTGTTTTCATATAAGTTAATAGCTTGTTTGCAATCACGTGACTAATATGACACGCAAAATTCAGATGGAGGGCAGGAAGTGTGTGACTTGGTTGGATGAACCTGCAGGCAGCAGGAATTACCAAAAAACTGAAACACATGTTGGATGTGATACATTGTAGATGAAGAAAAGTGATTTTTTTCCCCAACAACTTGATTGATTTGCCTGGCATGGACACAATCATCGTTTTAAACTACCTCTTCCTCCAGACCTCCTTATGTTACAAACGTTACACAGCAAGTCGATGAAAGCGTACAAAAGTCTAGTGGGCTAGAACTAATGTGTGTGTGGTTCAGTCCATGACTGAAATGACTGCCATCTTTTTTCCCCAGGTGGGTAACTGTGCTTGAGTGTAATTTTATATTTAAACTCTGTACATGGATGCACCGCAGTCGGGCTAATGTTACTAGGTAATGTTAGCTAACTTTAGCTACTATTTTCTACAACTAGGTCAACCATTCCCAGAGGTCTTGTGAAACGCCGTTAAAAGTCTAGGTAGTAGTTAAAAACACAAAGAAGTTGTCACATCACATTGTAATTGCATCCAACTCAAAGCATGCTTAATGTTAAAATCTGACATTAGATAACTCCTCTCCTCCAGACTGAAGACAGAGGTTTTTGATCCAAATCTGCACCTGTTCCTCAGTGACTTTGTTTCTACTTCTCCCCTTTATGTCCTACTATTTTCCGGACTTGAGTTGACCTTTATTTTTCCTCAATTTGATTGCTTATAAAAGACGTTAACTCCGAATTATAGGCTTTTGTGCAGTGTTGGTAGTCTTTGCCTCCAGTTGCCTGCTCTTCATCAGCACACCAATGTATGTCATGAACAAAGAAGCTCTTGTAACTTTTTGGTCGTCTAAAAACTCCTGTTCAGTGTCTGGTTGTACAAAAAGACCCTCTAAGAAGTTTTTCCAGTTAGTTCATTTTTTTAAAATGGTTTTAAGTCTGTTTCATTTTGCTAGTGGGATAAGCATTAGCATTATCACAGTTAACCACAGATATAAATGCACTGTGCTAACCAAGCTAGCAGCTAGCATTGACGTTATCTCAGCCCTCTCGTTCAAATACGGTCACTTCTGGTTCAAAAAATTCAAGATGTGCCATCCAAAATGCCAAACTCGAGAGTCCAAACTTAAGTCCACACAACAATAGGTGACGCATGGTGGCTGCGTCCATTATTTTATACAGTCTAGATTAAAATGTGACTCTGAATGTGAAACTGTCTCTGCTTTGACTAAAAGTTGTGATGGATTACCTTCCAGGTTGGCCTTCAGTCCAGATGGATCTTCAAAATCGCATCCTTTGAGAGAAGCTCCCTCAGCATTGGAACAAAGCATCTTCACCCCTTGTAAGTTAGCACCCTTCAAAAGACAACACAAAGATCAAAAGCATTCACAATGATCTTGTAAGTTCATACTGAGTTACACTGTACAATAAATGTATGTAAGAAGTGACCAGGCTGAGGAAAAACAGTCTGCTAATTGTTCTCTTAATGAGGTGAATGTGGAAGAAAGTGTGTGACACTGGCAAACATGTTTAAGAACAGAAGGGGCCTTCCTCCACACAGCTGAGGGGGCAGCAAGTGTGAAGTGGACAAAAACTTAAAGCCAAGTCCACTGCTCATTGGCAGGAGGGACAACAGTTCAGAAAACACAGCAATGACACACAGCTTAGACAGAAGTAGGAAATCTTTGCTTCCCCACAGTGAGGTTTATTTAGAACATTCTGCACTTACTGTGAGTCAGCTGATACTGTCTGTACACATGGATCATTTAGTGCCCACAAGAAAAGAGTTTTTAAGAACTTACATCCAGGTTGGCTCCAGAAAGATCAGCCCGCTCCAGATTGGAACAGCACAGGTTGGCATGTGTCAGATTGCAGCGGCTTAGATTAGCCATCTTAAAATTGATGTAGCGCAAATCAAGTCGAGACAGATCCGCACCACTGAAATTAAGACCCTAGAGACAGTGAGAGTAATGGTGTCAAATATTAACTTAATATGGTGAAATTATGAGGTGGATGACAACGTTTTTACTTAGCTATACCTGACAACGGAGCTCTGACTTGGTGGGTGTCGCCAAAAGAAAACGAACAAACTCCTTGCGAGAGATGGGAGAGTGGTCCTCAGGTGGCTGTGAGTTCTGTTTTGAAAGTAAGCATGTGGTGAGTCACGATGCATTCAAGGGAGTAATCGCTATTGTAAATTAAAATTATTTACCTGCCACACTTCATATTACCTTGATTGCTGCTTCCAGCTGTTCAGCAAGCTGCTCAATTCCAAAGAACCGGGCCTCCTCGAGGACACCTGGAAGACATTTAGCGCAAATTATATCAGAAAATTTGATTTAACGACCCTCTTCAGGGTGATCCAGGTAGACTCCATCATTTAGGGGGTTGTCAGAAAGTTTACCTCGTATATTTATGCCTTCATTGATTATGAGTTGACCATGTCTCAGGTAGTTTAGAATAGGCTCAAAGTATTCAGGGCTACGGTCAATTAGGTAAGCCCCATGCTCGTCCCGCTTGTTCCCCCACACATCTGGAGCAAACACAGAGGTTGACAAAACACATTAAATAAGTTACAAAATAAATAAGTAACAAAAACAAAATTCTTACTGACAATCTGTAGTGAGTAGCGACAACTTACCATTCCCTCGAAACATGTGAGCAAGCATACTCTCTGGCTCCTTGCTGACCAAGGTGCTCCTGAACACAAAACACATTCAATAAACAAGACAATGAATGACAATGAAACTGTAACTAGACTTGCACCGATTTATTGGCAGTACTCAGAATCGGGCCGGTTTTCACGTGATCGGCCGACTGACGAGGCGCCTGTCCACGTGCCGAAGACGCGCGTGTCCGCACGCTTACAGTGGTGTATTGGAGGGTATACTCAGGTATACAGGGTATACCCACTTCTTTTTCTATCCAGTTACAGTATACCCACCTATCAGCTAAAAAGCCATAGTAATATATAGGAGAGTATGCCCACTTCCTCATCAGTAACCTACCTATCTACCTAGTAGTAGCCTACACCCACCTCATCAATTACCACTACACCACTGGTGAAGACCTGTGTGAATTTTCCACAGGAGATATTTTTACTTTTTTGTCTGTTCAAGAAATAACCCACAAATGCTATACACCAAGAATTATTATTTCATTTATCTATGTTTTTATTTATGTATGCCTTTTTTACTTATATATTTTAATACTGTACCTGAAGTTATATTTGAGCAAAAAGGAAAATGTTTCTTAACCTGTGTCACTGTTTTTGTTTGGTTATTTGAGATGATTATTGAAAAGCTGGTTGTATCTTGGTTAAAATTTTCTGATATAAAAAAAGATAGAAAATATTGCAATATCTTGTGTGCTGTAAACTGGTTGGAAAAAAATTAAATCGGAATCGGCCATCCAAAAACTCTGCAAATTGGAAATTGGTATCAGCCCGAAAAATTGTAATCGGTGCAAGTCTAACTGTAACAGAGTAAAACAAACATACACTGTGATGTAGCATCTTAAGTGATTTGTAATGTGTTTATTATTGATGAAAACGTGGGTAACTCTGGCATTTTTCAACCTGAACCTTGTTTTCCCATGTTTTCATTTCTAAGTAACTTATGTGACCAACCATTTTTGAAACTGGTCCAGTTTCTGGCTACAGCCGGGAGCTGCACAGTTGTCACTGTATATCCATTAAAACTCGTTATCTCTGTGACTCTCTTGTGACTATCGTGACTTGTTTCAGGAGCACAATGCTGAAAATGCAAGCAAGAGGGAACAATGTGTTGTGTGGAGAACAGAAAACGTAGCTTAGTTTTATTTAAAAGATTTCCATTGTCCAGTTTTCAGTGTTGTCGTCATGCAACAATTCTTGTCTTGTGAGATTTCAAAATGAGACATCTCCTTCAACAAGTCACAATAACAAACAGACGGGATCAAGCAAAAGGTAAAGAGACACTTCAGACATTTGTAATAACGATCTGAGCTGGTCTAAATCAAAAATAACTACTTTTAATGGAAGCACAGTGACATTGTACAATTGCCCCATCTGGTTACTTTGCAGGCGTTATGCAGTTGCAGCCCTCTCTCTCTCAATACTGGGCCAATTTAAATAACTGTTGTTCAGATCAGTAACTAAGACATGAAAACACGGAAAATAGTCCTGGTTGAGAAATGCCTAAGTTACCCTTTAAGATCTCAGATACCTGGTGGTGGTAAAGGGGCGCCCACCGATATTAAGGGTCAGCCAATCAGTGTGTGCTCCAAGCTTATCAGATGCAACCTTGGCTTCATGTTGGGGATCTGTGAAGTAAAAACAGGAAGTCTCTGAGAGCATGTTCACAATTTCAGTGACAGCGGATGACACCCCTGCAGCAGACATCAAAGCACTCACCAATAAACGGATCGCCTTCTGACACGTACAACACGTCGTCATCTCTGTTGACAAACACATACAAGTCACAGATTAAGCTGGCATGCTAAAACGCTCAGCTACATATTTATTGTTATGGTGTGATCTTACCTTATAAGGGCAATGTCATCTATGAGACCACCCTTTCCATTGTACAAAGAGGCAGCTTTGATTCCTAACTTATTGCTTGCTACGGATAGTAAGTCGGACAAGGTCCCGTAAACTGCTACAACCTACAGAGAAATATGTTTTAAAAAAAAAAACAGTGTAGGGATTAAAGTCTGGAGAGAAATTGGTCACTGCTGCCTAATACAAGATTAATGAGTCACAGTTAGGTTAAGCTAACAGTAACATTTATCTTAAATGTGGTAAAAATGTCACAAAGACTAACATTTACTTTGACTTTATATGAATATAATTGATAATACGCAGTTAGTGGATACAGTGTAACATTAGCGTCGGTTACAATAGCTTTAATAAAACACGTATGTTCAGTGGAAAAAGCCAGTCATTCTGCGGCCCAGGTCCTGAACTAAACACTCCCACAGGGTTAGTACCAACCTTGCCATTTTTAGATGTCCCGTTAACAAATAAGGTGACTCTTCTCATTCTTTAGGCGCTTTGGTTATAAGTGCTTCGTTACAAATACAACAATAATGTGGCGTGTGCCAGCTAACACTCTGTGGTTCAAGCTAGCTAGCTGCATCAGACAACAACACGAGACAAAAAGATACCTTCAGGAGCTATCGGAAAAACAGCGAGTGTGACGTTCCACATACAGACAATACTCCAAATCTCAGGTCTAGTATAAAAGTTTAAAGAAAAGAAGTTTAATTATCTCACCCTCTTGGCCACATTTACAATTACAGTGTCAGTTACTATATTTACTATCAGCCTATTACATACATAATTTTACTAATGCCAGTGTAGGACATTAAAGGCAAAAATAAAAATAAAAACAATAAATAACAAAAGTAATGAGCAGGTTTTTGTTGAATCTTTATTTTGAACTTCTCAACAGTACAGTTTTTCATAGGAAAATACAATCTTGCATTCTCTAAACAATATAAACACATTTAATGATGGTATTTTATAATAATTTTAAACTGTACTTCTCTGACCTTTGGAGAAATTATCAATTTTTAAATATTTTTGAGTAGTTATGTGTGTTTGCTAAATTATTCGCCAATTGTGATGTTCATCATAAAATGATTTACGTTTGAGAATTCCCCCCAAAGAGTTGTTGCTGAGCTGCGCTGGTTGTTCTTTCAAGACGAAAAACCGACCGAATCAGAGAGCACATGAAGGGGTCCTTCTGACTGCAGCTCTGCGATTGGTCGGAACGTTTACACGTAAGTACGTTTGTTTTAAACATCGGGGTGGTCTGGTACAAACTACTCTGAAGTTCTTCCTTTTGTAGTATAATAATTACATCTATTCGCGTTGTTTCAACCCGTATCTGAATCCTAACATGCCTATAACATATACATTTTTTTCGTCATTCGGTTAAACATTCATTGACTGTATTTCTGGGCTCGTGTGTTTTGAAGCCAGTCCTGTTGGTGGTGGTAAAGCACCACAAAGTTGTCGACCACCAAAGATAGAAGAAGAAACGCGGAACTGTCAAACAGCATAATGACAATACATGCCTGTAACTCGAAAACTACTGTTCAGCTTCAGGTTTGAACCAAGTTGGAATTATTTTTTATCCCGTTTGTGCCAGTTAACACGATGGCGTCTGACAGACATCACTGTTCGTGTTGCTCCCATCCAGTCTCCTCTCCCAGTGTTTACCAGACGCTGAGTGAAATGGATTTTGAACGAGGTTTGCATACATGTGTCAGGCCTGTGGTGGCTGAGTTTAACCATGGCTCTAATAGAGTTTACACAGTGTACAAAATATATCATATAGGCTGTTTTTACCTTGGCTGATCTGACAGTGAAGTACAGTGCTGTATTGTGTGTCATTCTTCTGTGCAGGTATCTGGTCTGCTGCAATGGATGGGGACTTGGAAAGGGTCAAGTCCTTTGTCCAGAAGGACACAGACCCCAACCTGAGAGACTCAGCTGGATACACAGCTCTGGTGAGTTTATAGATGTTAAAGATATTTGGCTGTAAGTGCACTATCATCCACTGTTCTCATGTATCTAAATTCCTGCATCATTGTATGTTTTGTCTCAGCACTATGCAAGCCGCAGTGGTCATCACACTGTATGCAAGTTTCTTCTTGAGAATGGTGCCTGTGCATCTCCCCAGACACCAGGCGGTGCTACACCACTCCATCGATCAGCCTACTGCGGTCATCTGGATGTGGTCCGACTCCTGCTGCACCACAGAGCAGATCCGACGCTCTGTGATGACGATGGCGCATCCCCTTTACATAAGGTGCAGCACTGCCAGTAACAACATAATAAAAGCATTCCGCAGAGACAGTTTGGTAATAATTTATCCGGTGCCTGTATTTATTGCTCTGTTAAATGTTTGAGCAGGCTGCAGAACGGGGTCATGAAGAGGTGTGTCGGCTGCTTCTGGAGCACTGTCCTGCACTGTGCAGCCAGGTGAATAAGAGGCTCCAGCTACCCTTCCAGCTGGCACCACAGGGAGATCTGCAGGAGCTCCTAAAACCACCCCGGTGAAAACAGACACACTGCATCTGGGAAATCTGGAGTTGCTAAGAACAGACAAATCACATGATTTCAAAACACACTAGGTGAGATCTCCTTAAGTGAGGATTAATCTCATCTTGACCTGGATTCACTACATTTGGCTGCTTCTTTCCTCAGCTGAACATGCGCTGAGAGTCTCTGAATGACACTGTGAACTCTAGCTTCAAACCATGAACATCATGTTTATGATTTCCAGTGTACTGTTTATGGAATATTTACACCTCTCAAGCTATAGAAACTTGTAAAAGCTGTTAAACAACACCAGTGTCCAACATCAGGTAGTTGTCAAATGACAGTAATAATAATTCCGTTTAAAGCTGGGGTTGGCAGAAATCTGGAAAAAGGCAAAGAAAGAAAAACGACAGATTTTGAAAACACACCCTCGTCTTGCAGCTCCTTCTTCTCTGTCCTTTATTTAATCTTACTTCATTGTAGAATTGCACAGAGCTCATCCTCTCAGCCCCTCTTTGCCCCGCCATCTCTCTCTGTTTATCAGACCACAAATGAGATAAGAATTAGCTAGCAAGCCACCCCATGGTCCCTCTGCCTCGCTCCCCGCTGCTCTGTGCTGCTTCCCCAGGAGGAGAGCGAGCAGCAGCTGGAGAGACCGACCTGTTGGTGGTTTTAGCGGCTTGAATTTAACTAGCATAAGCACCCCAGCGTGAGGTGTCACAGTGGGCTGGTGGCCAGCAGCAGTGCCAGGTCCAACCTGTGTAACAGCAGCAACAGAAAGTTTTTGCTAATCCAGCAGGGAGTAGGGGCTGTCCGGTCCTCGGAAGCTGGGTTTTGCTGCTGGATTTGGTTGCTGAGGCCGCTGACCGGGGGTTTATCTCCAACTGGCGAGGTGGTCCAAAGTGGTGGGGAGTGCGACAGAGGACATTCAAGACTCTAACTAATGTTAGACACATAAATGTGAACTTGAAGCTTGATTTTGTTTATTGTCAGACTCTCTTTCTGATTAGTGTCCCTTTTTTGAGTTGCTTTTCCAGTGTAGGTTGTTGGATATGCAGGAGTGGCAACTTTATCTGCAAGATTCTCCGCCACTGAATCAAACTTTCATCAGCTGAAGGGACGTTCACACGCATCTGCATTTGTAGAACAGCCAATAGCAACACCATGATTCGCCAAAGTCTCCCGTCATGAGCCAAATTTTCAAAAGCCTGAAAACAGAGCCAAGGGGAGGTGCAGAAGTGTAGTTTTCTCTCAGACCACTTGAATTAAAATATGCTCAGTTCATTATGATATTTTTACCAAATGTTGCCAAAATTAGATTGTCTACCCCAGCTTTAATTAGTCAATGATGGCATTAACGACCTGTTTCTTCTTATCGTTGACCATTTAGAGAAAAAACAAAACAGACATTTGTCTTTGTGTTGTGTTACAGCTAGTTACAGCTGAGGTATTTAGTTTGGGTTTGACGGCTGAGTAGTGATAAGGGAAACAGATGTTATTGTTCAGTGGGAAGAATTACATGAAAACCCTACCTCACCATCTGATGTTGCTGAAACCTTGGCATTGAAGGTTTCATTGTTGAATTAGCCTGACATGAAGTACAAGAGCAGAGCAGGCTTACATGCTAGCTACCAACAGACATAGTTTCTCTTTGAAATGACTGCACTTAAACCCACTGTATGTAGAACTTGAAATGAATTTGTTTAGTGCTCTGCAAACACCAGCATTTGCTATCACTGCAGCACTTGTCACTGTTTATATTGAACATGTGGCATGTTTGACAAAGCAGTTTGTATTAAAACTGGAGGCCAACATCTTCGCCCATGTTGGGTTATTTGTTAAACTTTGTCTAGCAAATCCACGATGTGATCCTTTCTGGGTTTTTGAACACATCTAGCAGCAGGGGGAGCTATTGCCTTATAAGCTGGAGGTGTTTTTCCCAGTACACCATGTGAAGTAGCTGGCAGCTCACACACAGTGACCTCATTCGATCCTCCCAGCACACAGTTGGAAAACTAAACGGGGTAACTGTTAGAAAGAGAGAGACGCATCAGAGTGTAACGGTTGCAGCTGATAGGAGGACACATCGCTGTTTAGCTGAGTTATATTAGTGCCACCATGCTTGGTTATTTACTGTGTATTAATTATGTTGCCAAGTATACACAACAACAGAGTAGTGTTTCCAAAATGCTGATAATTCCAGATAGTGTTGACCCATTGGTATCATTAAACATGACATGCTATAAAGTTTGATATAGTCTTTGGGAACACTCATGGTCAGCCTACATATATAGCGACCTGTTGCTGTACTACTGTACTAGTTTCATGTCTGAGTATTTTAGAAAATATTTGGGACGTACTGCTTCTGGTGTAAATCATTCAAGGTTTTCTCCACTGAGAGCAGATGTTGGTGGTTGATAGTAATGACCTATAACCACACAACTGTCCACCAGCATGAAAACTCTGGCACCCAATTTGTTATTTCCGTGGTTATTGATACCTCCTTGTGTATCGCTGTGACCTGTAATGGAAGATTAAGCACAATTACATAATAGCTTTACTATTACACATTGTTTATAGTATGTCTTTGTTTAGAGAACTGCTGGTTTGGATTTTTTTTAAAGGATTAGTGGTTATTAGCTTTTGTTTTGCCACTCTCACTGAGGTAACTCGCCCTTTCTTTACAGGCAGAACACATTATCGAGAGCTTTTTTTAACACCAGTATTTATATGCAAAGGGAACAAAGGATGGAAGCCTGGGGGTGAATAAAGGATGTTGATATTTCCATATCTACTGAAACAGATGGAAATACTTTCAACTATTGTCTCATATACTTACTTATTCAAAGCATGTTCAATAAGTAACACATGCACATACAAGAGGCAGATACCTTTTCCCCCCTCAGCCCTCCACAGATATGCACAGGTCGTACTGCACTTCTTCTGCGCTCCTGCAGTCCGCACATATACAACCCCGCGACGGAAACCTCACGCTGCAGTCTGAGGAACTTTCATTGGGTCCGCTGGTGGGTGGTGTTTCCAAACTACCTTCAAACCACATCCAGTGCCGTGACTGGAGGGGTGCCAGGCCACATCTGGAGCTCATTGCAGCTGACGCCACACAGCACAAGGAGATGGGGTGTCGGGGGGTAGATGGGGTGGGATGTTGGGATTTTAGCTCGCAGAACTAAGCCGAGAGAGCTGTTTACGCTCAGTGACAAGTTCCTCCTTCCACACAGCTGAGGAGCTGTAACAAGGATCTCCCGTTTTGAGTGCCACATGTCAGTAATAGCAGGGGTTTGCTCAGCCTTTTTTTTTTTTTTACTGCTCACTGGAGGGATTGGTTAGAAGTTATCCCCGCTTGTTTTGTCAATGGCAGGAAGAACAAAGTGCATTCTGCCATTTGAATCAGACCAGTAATTTTGACTGGCACACAGACTATCACACCCGCCCACAGCACCTTCTGATTGTTGCCTTGCCAGGTTCTATGTAACATAATCAAAGTTGATGTCTAAGATTTGCAAGCAGTGAGCGAGGTAATGAAAACCCTCTGTGTCACTCAGTAAAAGCGGAGGAATATTAAAGGGCCTCATTCTTTTTTGATAATTTTTCATGAGCTGGTTTCAATTTGAGAGCTGCTTTGCCCCTTTATGTGGAAACAATCAGAGACTGGTCTGTGGTGGGAGAGAATAAGCAGCTTTTTCTAGGGACAAAGACATTTTCCACACATTTTGAGTAAGTTTCTTTCAATTAACTGCTGCTTAACTCAGTTTTTCCTGTACAAATGTTACAACTAGTAATATGTACAGGGATACGGTGAGCTTTTGAGAGCTTTCTTGTAATATGAGGACTCGGGGAGGACTCCACAAGACGAGGAATTTGGATTACAGCTCTGTTTAGTGAGATTTATTTGGAAAGCAATGAAACTTCCTGGCCCTGGAACCCACTTCCACCATAATGAGCCCAAGTTAAACCAGGGCTGGATGTTATTTTCCTCAGAAATAGAAGGTGGTCTGTGTGCCATGCTTGCGTGGAGGATTTGAAGTCAGTGCTTCGGACTTTATTTTAAACAGCACTTTAGGCTGCGAGTGGATGATGAGAACAACCTGTCCTCTGTATGTATGTCTCCAGTTTGATTCGTATGTTTAAGCTGTGAAATTAGTAGTTTTTGTGGCTACAAAAAAGTGTAATTCAGCACTAAAGAAATATATAATTCAACGTTATATTCCAGTGTGCCGGATGTCAATTATCTCCATTTTGGTGATATCTGGATGCTTGTTTTGACAGATAAAAGGGTCATCTGGTCTTTATCTTTCCTGTGTCCACCTGTACAAAACTAATGCCATTCTCCAGCCTCCCAGCTGCCCTGGCAGAGCCCGAGCTGTCTGAGCTTTCCCAAAGTAATCAGGTAAATGGCTGGCAGATGGGCACACATTAAGAAGTGCAGTACCAGACTCTGGCATGGAGGACCGCCCCGCTTCGTCTCATCTGCATCGGGGAAATCAGGAAAGTAGCAGTGAGGGTGTTGGGTGAAGGGTCGTGTGTAATCAAATCTACAGGAGCTGCTCCTCAGAGATGCTACATAATCCAATTTAGGCCCACTCCCACTTCAAAGCAGCATGTTGTCTGCTGGTTGAAGTGATGTTGCAGATCTTACGCTCCCATTTTCCAGGTCAGCGGGTGATGAGAGCCATGAGTCCAGAGGCCGCAGCTCAGCTCGTCCAGGCAATCAGCACTCTGACTGTGGGAAATGTGCTTATCAGGTGATCCAGCCAAACAAATAGAGACCATGTGATACATGCCTTTGTAGATATAATCAACATAGTCGTTAGCTTTATATTTTGAATTTAAAGACATTTTTTCAGCCACATTACAGATCTTACAGTCATTTTAATACTGGATATAGAAGCAATGTCAGTGGAATTTTGGTTCCCGCAGCCACACTTGGACTAAACATCAACCAACACATCTGGACAATGTCACAACGTCCTTACCGGCGACCATAATCATGAAAAAGTTTTCCCCCGGAAATTGTGCTCAGTGAACACGCTGTGATTTCTGTGTTATTGTGGGTACATTATTTGAGGGGGAAAGTTTATTTTCCCAGATGTTTTTTCGTTCAGACTGGTGGATGGTTTCGTTTTATTGATTATGGAGATGTAATCTTCTCAAAAGCAGGGCCAGACAAACAACCCATAAGCTGTACCATATGAGGCAGAGGACAATTAATGAAGCTTTTAGGATCATATATCAGGGTCCCATCATACCAGACTGTTGTTACAAATCAGATTATTATGCATCATCTGCCAAATCTGCAGAGGAGCTATCTACTGTATATGCTCCTTGTTCAGTGCAAATTGAGCTTTTCCAGCATGTTCATGTGCGCAGGTTTTAGTTGTTGTCCACACTATGGAGCTTTAGCTCGCGTCTTTTCTCCATGTGATCTGTTTGCCCCCTGTAGTGAAAGAAGTCCGTTGTAGTGCAGAATCCACAGAGAATCATCACCTGAAACTGTAGTTTTGCTCTGCCTTTTGCAGTTCTGTTTTTTTTCCCCAGCCCGTAATGTTACGATTTACTCTCACTTCTCATTGCATCATTTATAGTAAAAAAAAAAAAAGCTCCAAAAAAAAAAAGCACACCAAGCAACAGATAGACACGGTTAATGACTACCAGTTGAACATAGTGGAGTATTTAGCAGTATTTCGTATTTAGCAGCCAGTTAGATATATTCCTCGGGAGTGGAGCCAAAAAACTCCTAAAAAGAGAGAGTGAATATTAGACTTGGCAACTGTTTGCTAACCACTTTGCCTTATCAACTTAAAAATATATGATAATATGTCAGTGTTGTGTTTACAACTTGCATGACCCCCCGGTGCTCTCCCTATGATTGGTTAGTGCTTCGTTGGGTTTAGGCATGAGGAGTGAGGCTTGGAGTAATAGTTAAGGTTAGCCAATCAGAAGCAGAGTAGGACAGGTCCTCCAGTTCTCCATGTTGTTTCTACAGTAGTCCTGAACGGACAAATCAAAAACTGGCTCTAGATAGGGCCATTTGCGGTTTTGTGTCAGCCACTGGAGCTTTCCTACACGCTTGGCACAACAGAGAAGTTTCAGAGTTGGTTGCAGTTTGCAACCTCACCCCTAGATGGCACTAAATCCTACACACCAGACCTTTAAAAGTGACAATCCAAACATACTGTATAAATCACATAAAACTGAGCAACAGTTCAACACATTTGTTCAACCTAATTTTCCTGTTATTTGACACCATAGACTAACATGAAATTTAAATGTTGATGTTGAATATTTATTTTGTATTTTATAATACTTTTCTGTAGTGTTTCCATTTTATCAGATTTTATACTAATACTCCACCACAATTCAGAAGCAAATATTCTGCCTTTAACTAAGATTTACAGTTAGTAGTTACTTTACAGCTTTTTCACACAACTTGAACTTTTAAAAATTTTGCTTTCTTATAGATTAAACTAACCAAGGGTATATAAAGGTAATGAGCTCTGTCTTACCTAATTAAAACATTAAAATGCTCACACATCACTGTGTTAGCAATGGAAATACAATATGATAATATTTAATAGTATGACACTTACACAGGGGCCATATTCTGCATTACCGGTACATTTAGTTATTAATTAGTTTAAGTACATGCTGCTGGTAATACTTAACATTTCCTTAAATAACATTTGAATGCAGAACTTGAAATGGAGAATTTGTACAGAGTGGTATTGCTGTTTTTGCTAAAGTAAAGGATCTGAATACTTTCCCCACCACTAATGAAGTAAAAGACAAGGATCAATGAAAAATAGCTTTAAAATGCTTTTAAATGTTAATAAAAAAAGATTGTGGGGAACTAAAAATGATTTATATCTAATACTGGCATCCTTAGGGCCTGGTCTTACTGAGTCATTGTCACAAATGGAGCATAAAAGGCAGAGTTTATTCAAACACAAGATCCTGCAAGCTCTCATTTTGTATAAATTAGATCAGATAAATCAGATTCTTCATAGCTTTGAGACATGATGGAAAATATAGTTTGAGTATAACAGAAGGGCAGAAGTAGCTGCATTTGGTGATGATTATTCACAACTAAAACAATCCAGCCGACACCACATTTATTAAGAACTCCCCTTCAATACCAAACAGCAAAATATTCACAACTGCAGTGACAATACTCCCATTCAGTGTGAATGACCAGGGAATGCAACACCGCGCTGCACGTGTAATTGAACAAGATGGTTACGCTGATGAACTAAGACTCATAGAGGCACGCCGTCCCTCTGTCAGCAGGTGCCCGGCACACACTGGCCCATTCATATGCGCATTCCTGTCTCTCCACTCGCGGCCCAGCAGGTTCCTCCCGGCCACTCAGGACAGGGGCTGACGCACACAAAGGGTCTTCAATCTGCCTCAGACAACAGCCAGCATAAAGGCCCGGAAAGCCACAACAGCGTTATGTCAAAGAGCAGGCTGGGGGTGGTGAGCAGAGTTTGGGGGGCCCTGTGTAGGACAGGGGCACTGCTGATGGACGGATGAGGGCTGGGCTCAAACAACGTATAGTGGAAGGCCTGTCTGAGGTTTTTCTGCATAAAAGGAGGATATTTGTACTTGCCCAGTAACAATGGAATGCAAACACGATAAGCGAGGACAATAAAACACCACTTTGGGGCAATGAAGAAGCTGCTAGGGAAATCATCATGCAAAGCATCCCAGGGGCAGATATTGTTCACTGTGAGGGTTGCATGACTCTCTGTTTGTTCTCCTGGTGATGTGTGGCTTAGCCTGCCTTCAGTTTGCTTTTGCATAAGGTATTCCTGGCTTTAACAGTGTCCGGCACATTTCCTTACACTGAAAGGAAGTGAGGAGTGATCAGAAATGCCCCACCTCATCTTAAAACAGACTGTGTTTAAGGCTGAGCTTTTGTCAGATGCATCTAAGTGAAAATTCAACTGACTCTAGAGCCGACATAGTCCTGGCACTAACTCTATCCTTTATAGAAAATCATTGAACATTTGTAGCATTACCTTTAAGGTGAAATGAACTACACTGTGTAATAATTAATAAAAAATCATAAACTTTATGCCGTCATTTTATAGCCTTTCAGTCAAGCCCTGTCTGTAAGCTTGCCTTTATATTTCTTTAGCTACCATGGCATGTACACATCACAGGGGCTGGTTAATAATTAATGGTTGAGGTCTTTTTTAAATTACCAGAAAAAAGAAAAAAAGCCAGCACTCACAAATGTCCTTTTGGTAAATTTAATAAATCGACTTGGGTGGCGTTACCAGAAACACAGATGTTTCGACAGAAAGTCTTCTTCAGTGTGGGAAGACTGAAGAAGACTTTCTGTTGAAACGTCTGTGTTTCATTTTTCTGCTGCTTTTGGCCGTGCACCTGTTGAGTGGATTTATTTTGAGAGTGCTTGCTTCTTTCCTATGTGATTTTGCTTTTTTAAATTACCCCCACATAATACAAGTTCTGCTTTCATTCTCGTATGTGTGTTAGTGAACCACTATAGAGATATAGACAGTATGTCTCCCCTTTGCTGCTATAAACAAACCGAAGACCATCTTTTATTGGTCTGCAATTGCTTTATTTTATTTTCTCTCATCTGTTTTGCACAACTTTTACCACATAAAGCTGTCACTGTTTAGACTGGGGGGGGAGATTTCCAGAGTTTCAGATACATCACTCACCTCCTCATCAGAGGAAAACAATAGGCAACTGAAGAAATAAACAATTCCCATATGTCATAAACTCTGCCAAAGCTTTCTTGTCCTCTGTAGAGCTTTTTGAAATCATTAACAGCTTGTTGAACATCCCAGGAGAGTTCTTTATCTGTGATACAAAAAGAGAAAGAAATGTCTATAAAATATCTGGTTTCAAACTGCTGTTGCATCAAAGATCCTCTCGGTCGTGTTTTGATGCTCTGAAATCGTAAGATGTGGCCGATGGCAGCACATGCGCGTTTAACTCTCACTATTAGTTACTCTAATAAACATGCTTGGTTTTTCCCTGGTATGTGTGCGGTTGTCAGATTCACACTCCATCTGCTACGTAGTCAGCAGCTGGCTTTGAAGTTATGAGCTAATTTGAGCTCAAAGTGCATTTGACCAAAAAAGGCTTTTTATAAATGTTAAAAGTAGCAGTATCTGATTGAAACACACCGATTTAAACATGTAACAAAGAGAGTACATGCCCTTTAGCATCACTATAGTATCACTATAACTGTAAGGAACAGTCTAAATTTTGGGACATATGTGTGTTTGCTTTCTTGCCAAGAGTTTGATTGGAAAATTCGTAACACTCTCATGTCTTTGTGTGAAATGTGTAGCTACAGCCAGCAGGCGCTTAACTAAGGAGACAAATGCCTCATTTCAGCGGAATAGTTCTGCTCGACTCGACTCACTTTTGGTACCAATTGCTTTACTCTATTTCATTTTCTACTGCAGATAATACCACCTCAGCATAAGCGGGATTCTCAGCTGATCACCGATGCTGCTTCTGTTAAGTCACATCATCTGTAACGCTACACTTGCCGGATCCTTTCAGCAGCAATGATGTCTGCACTTCTGCAATTGTGTGACGTGGTGTACAAAGCATACGGCCGTGCACCTGTTGAGTGGATTTATTTTGAGAGTGCTTGCTTCTTTCCTATGTGATTTTGCTTTTTTAAATTACCCCCACATAATACAAGTTCTGCTTTCATTCTCGTATGTGTGTTAGTGAACCACTATAGAGATATAGACAGTATGTCTCCCCTTTGCTGCTATAAACAAACCGAAGACCAAACGTGGTGTACAAAGCATACGGTGTAGTTTTGTGGGCTGCGTGCTATTTTTTAATATCTGGGTTGAGTAGCTTGGTTTTGTGAAAACAGCGGGTTTGTGCAGATGTCCAATGTCACGCTGCGTAACAATTCTCTAACCAATCAGTGGTCTGCTGTGTTTTAACTCAGCCTTCTAGTATCGGCTCAGTTCACTTGGAATCTTAAGCAAAGTGGTGTCAAAAAAGTACCAGCTAGCCTACTATCCACAACTTTTGCTGATGAAAAACCAAAAAAGAGCGAGTCGAGTAAAGCCATGCAGTACCATGCAGTAGAAATATGCCTAATATCTCCCTACTAGCACCTCTAATGCTCACTAATTGACTCTTTCTATCTTTTCCTTTTTAATGCAAAAACTGAAGTGTAAAAATGACATTTTGTTATATGCCAGACTACTCTTTGTCTTATTTTTTATTTCAGTCACTCTGTCTTAGCTAGTTACCTGGCACAGTGATGACAAGACTCAGGTCGTCACTGCAACCAGCCAAAAATAGTTGGTCAGATTGTACAGACACAACCACCAACCCTGTTTTCATTGTTTGTGCTAAGCTAAGGACGCATTCACACTGGTGCTATTTGGTCCACTTTAAATGAACCATGGTCCGCTTCCATGGATAGTTCGGTTCGTTTGGAGTGGTGTGACTGCTCATTTGAACTCTGGTGTGGACCAAACGAGCGAACCCTGGTCCGCTTGAAAACTGGGGGTCTCAGTTCACTTGCAAGTGAACCCTGGTGCGGTTCGCTTACAGTGGGAAATGCAAACGGACTATCCAGCAAACCAAAGAGAGGAAGTGACGTAGAGCAAAGTACATTTTGGGTAGAAAAAAAACAAAACAAAGCCAACAGCGCGAACCGGTAGAAGCAGAGGTAAAAAAAGAAAAATTTGAAAATGTCTCATCGGCAGACATGGGGGAGTGAGGAGGCGCAGGCGCTTATTGATATATTGTCAGAGGACTATTGCTCCATTGATTTTGTGGTGACCAAGCCGGCTGAAGGGGATCGATTTCCGTTTTGGGTCCTGGCCAATTGATGAGCCAGGTTTTCGTCTTCCTCATGCTTTTTTTCCCTCTTGATCAGTGGTTGTTTCGGGCAATACCGCCCCCAAACAAGCAGCTGTTGTAATTGCGTGATGTTGTCCAGGCGGTGTAGTCCACTTTAAAAAGTGCAGTGTGAAAGTGAACCGAACCAAATGAAGCTGTGAAATTTTTTCGGCATTCCCCGCCCAATCGAACCGAGTCCCTCTGACTATCCTGGTGTCAATGCACCATAAGCCAACTTGCTGCTAGTGATAGCTTCATATCATACATACAGCATACAGACATGAGAGTGGTATCATTCTTCTCAACTAACACTTGGCAGGTAAACAAAGAAGTGTTACTTCCAAAAATGTTGAGCTACTTATTTAAAAGAGTATTGCACCACTAACATTACACTACTGTAACTGACTCACAACGGACAGAAAAAAGTTTAAAAATCAGAACAACAGAGCCAGAAATATTAGTTTTTTTAAAATCCTGCCTATATGGCTTTTTTGTTAAAACCTGGCTCCTACATTACCCAAAATGCAACTCGACCAATGACGGATTAATCAGAGATTTGAGTGTGTTATGCTAACGGCTATAGCCTTGTGCTGCTAGCTTCAAGCTTGAATGAAAAGAGGGCCACATAAGTCTGGTAACCTCATTTCTTTCCAATGTCACATCACCGGATTTTCAAACTTGTAGTCTTCAGCACCAACCAACACTGTAGTCTGATAAATTGCATTAAGTGATGCCCTTGAGGCAAATTATCTTCCTCTGGAGCTACAAAAGGTTTATAGAACTATTTCACATATGCAGTACTACTCCACAAGTCCTGTAAACGGACTTTGATGTGTGAAAATCGGTGGGGTTCCCACTCAGATTTTATAAAAGAGGTGAACGTAGTCCTTCTTTTATAAAGTCTGAGTTTCCCTTTAAGAAAAGTTATTAAACAACACTGGACACATGAGTATGTAACATTCAAAACTTGCACATACATGTGATGTGTATTCAGTTATGCCCCTTGTGTCTTGATACATTTCCTTTTTTGAAGTTTTTGTTCATAAAGTATATGCTCTGTTTTGATTTCCTCTTGCACTTTTAGTTTACAACCTAAAATTTGAATTTTAGTTGGACCGATTACAGCATCGATACTTAATCTGATCTGGACCAGTCAAAGGATTCATACATCTTGTACCATCATGCCAAGATCCTCCTGTCGTTGCTGATATAGGATCAGTTTGGGGCTGAAGTTACAGCCAATACAACAGTGATAGGATGGTTTGTGTTCTCAGTAGAGGACAGGTAGAACAGTGCAGAAATATATGTGTATGAGGCTCAGTTTTCTGTGACTCCTTAGTAGGCTACTGAAAATAATGAATTTGTATTTTTAATAAAGTAAAGCAAATAATAATGTCACCTCATTTGGTGAATGTCCGTAACATCACATAAGACTTGCATGGAAGATGAAAAGCTAACACATGTTGAAACACAAATCTGTTTCTTTGTCATCCCCTTCTTTAATCTATCTACCAAGCTGGGCCTCATGTGTCTCTGCAGCTTCAGTCGTCAATCATTTGTCAATTGTGACATGGAATCAAAGGCCATATGAGCTCTTAGGATATGAACTATGTGTTTGATCAGGCAGTGCAAACTCATGTTTGTGCTGAGTCTGCAGATACATTTGAAATTCTGATGCTCTTTGATTTGCTGCCAAAGCATATGATCTTTACGCCAGCACAATAAAGCTATTTTATAGTTGCCTTGAACGGGAAATTGATGAAAGTGCTCACTTTCTGTCAGGGAATTAGTATTCATGTTGGTTTTCTGAATTCCTGCAAAGAAAACAAATTTCCATTCTCTGATACACATTCCTATTGTTGCCCACTGATTCAGTCAGTAAACATCTCTTTACACATCTGTTTTCACTGAAATATCTTTCTGTTCTTGGCATTAACACATCTTTTTAAAGCATAATACACTTTTAATTTGGAAAGTGTAGTTGTAAAAGTTTTTATTGTGAGCTCAAGTTCTTTCTAAAACGCAACAAACATAAACTTGTTATTTTGTGTCTACATGGAACGTTTCTCAGTGATCCTAAAGTGTCCTTCCAAAGTAAAAGTGGTGTCCAATAAGAATGAGGCCTGTCTCATATTGTCTGATGTTGAACTCAGTAGTTTACACTTATTTGATATATCCTATGTAATATTATGTATATTTTGTTTAGTGTTTTTGTTGTGATCAGAAATGTGTCTGTAGTATGGAGTGGGTTCATGTAGTACAAATCCATCATGGTGGTTGCAGTGTAACACAGGAGCACTATAATTATTTATAGTCACAGTATTAGCCTGTGTGTTGTGTAGTTTCCAATCCCACAATGCAAAGAGCGCGGTGTGGAGAGTTGTGGAGCTCTGCCGGAGAGGTGCTGTGGATGGCAGGGGGAGCCAGGTTTCTACCACCCCGGGCAGACCTGTATCAAGTTGGAAAGTAACTACATGAGTAGTGTCGTAATTCCGGTTGTATGGCTTTCAAAATAAAAGAAGGGGAAAACGCAAATATAACATTGAAACATATTGACACAGACAGTGCATTGAATATGGAGTGATTATGTTGTGTGAAAATGATTCATATTGCAATATGGTTCGCAATATTTCCAGATGAATTGCCCACCTATTAGAGATGAGGTTAAAAAACAAACCTTTTTTTCCCATTAAATATCAATCAGAATAAGATTTGTCAGTAGGCCTTCACTTATAAGGAATTTGCTTTGGTTTTTGGGGCATACATTAAAAATACAATAAACACATGAAGAGGTAATTAAAATAAAGGCAAAGCACTGCAACACTTGAGAATATCTATATAGAAAAAGTAACATTACAATAAAAATATGTACAATGTAGCTGACTTGGAGTAAGAATTCTTTAATGGAAACCCACAATAAAACAGCTACGAAGAATGACAAATTAATTCTAAGGTAAACTCAACAAAAAGTAAGAAACATAAACAAAACATTTTATTTTGAAGCACTTAGTGTGGAACAGAGGTAATGTTTGCTCTTCATTTTGATGTAATGGTGCTTTTCTCTTTTGACTCTAAAGAACAACCACCAATTAAATCATATCTTTAGCAAATGCATTCTTCCTACATTAACCTTCCTTGACCATTTTCGCTTTAATCTGGTGAAATGTAAATGTTTAAAAGTTTTTACCTTTAGAGATGGCACACGTAGGTTTATTATAGTACTGTGGAGTGGGAGCCAAAGAAAATCTGGGCCTGTTTCACAAAGCAGAACTGTGAGTTATATATAATATATATATAAATATATTATATTTGATTAACTCTGTGGGCCAACTTCAGTCCAGTAATATTATCCAGCCAACTGCTGCTTCTTGTGTTGTTTATGTCGACTTTCATTTTATAGTTAGATACCGGACGTCGTGTGAGTTACTTCCGCTGTCTTGACGGTGGTCCGGAGGATGCGCATATTCTCAGAGTTAAGGGGGGAGGTTTGGAGCAGCTCGGACTCTCGTTGTTAAACAGCATTTCTCCGCCAGGAATCGTTAAAATACTTTCTAGGATTCATTCAAGTGCCAACCTTTTGTCGAAGTACAACACCAAGCGACATTTTGTTTGTGGATACTTCGTTAGAGTGAGTTGAACAACTTTAGGACACAGTTTTCGGAGGTGAGGGGGACTTCATTTCATCGAGAGCGAAACGTTTTGGGATAAAGGGACTACCAAGAACTACCGCATAGGCTGCACTCACCGTAGTTTCCTCGGACCTGTTTGAGGTATCTTTAGCTAGGCGAGAAAAAAGAAGCTTGTCGCGAAGTAAAACAGGGAAACGTTAAAAAACGAAATAGTTAGCAAGTTTTTTTCTGCTCCGTTGATTATTTGGGTTTTTCGGAGTGGGGGAACGCACAGTCTTTTCTCTGTCGCACAAGTTTTGCTAAAATATGCGTAAACTTGTTAGCCAAACGTCGATAGCTTCGAGTTAGTGAGCTTCGTTAACGGACCCCACATTGAAGTTTGGATATACTGTTTTTTCGGGAAGATTTTCTGCATCCAATCTCAGCTCCGGAGTCTTCATATCTGACCAACACTGGCTGTTTCACAGCCCCCCGCCTGTAAGGTGAGTTGGTGTCAATCCCTCTTTGATTTAGCTTCACTTTACAGGATGTTTACATACTACTTGGTTAGATATTGTTCTTTTTTTGTATGATTTTATTCAATTGATAAACCCACTGTACTTCAAAGTAGCTAATTCAAGAAATTTGGCTCCTAAATTGACTAGCAGTTATTTTATTTCTGTCAAACAATCACCTGTTTTACTTAACAAAATATGTTTTGTGCTTTGGAAATTGGTAAGATAAGAAAAAATGTCTGTTTACGTATGTATTTTGCTTTCTTGAGGGACTCTAAGAGTCTGTTTGATGCGTAGTAACACCTCAGTCTCCTCCATGCCTGAAAATGAAAGGGCACAAACCAGCACAAGGCCCAAATGTTGCCTGCAGTCCTGCTACCAACTCCCTCCTTTCTGTCTTAAGTCACAGCAGGCGCCTTTAATCAGATTAGAAAATTCACTTGAATAAATAGTCCCCACACCAAGGGTAAGGCCTAGAAAGCAGATGTTTTAAACTGCACATTATTCCTTGTAAGCAGTGGAGTTAAGCTTAATGGATCCGTAGCACTTCTCTCAATTTCTTTGTTGTCTTGATATATGTTTGCAGCACTGTGTTCAGCTGTGTTTTATCTCTGCTGCAGTGATGCTGGTCCTTATCACCTTAGATATGTCTTCATCCTTGTCCTGTTTATGCCACAGGTTAGGACAAAATAGCCCAACATAAAAAGGGAAGTTCTGTATTTTTTTCATATCATGTGGCAAATTACTTAATCAGAAAAGCTGCAAAGTAACATCTCTAAATTCTCAGAGGCCGGCCATCAGTACTACATCTGTCATGAAGTCTGGGTCTGGAGGGGCCAGTCTGATGTTATGTAAAGCTTTAAATGTTATGATGTACAGGGAGAGGGAGAAGATGGATGGTTTAGGAAAGCAGCATGTCCACAGGGAGTTCACCGGGGAAAAAAAAAAGTTTTCTTCGGAGCCATATAATGGGAAGTGAGGAATAGTCCTGCCCTTTAATTTACTAAGCTGCTCCCTTGGCACACAATTTTTGTCTGTATGAGGTGTGTGATTGTATTTATTATAAGTAAATCCATAAAGATATGTGGTGTAGAATTAAATGTTTCATTGCAAGCTTTAAGTGAGTGAAAATGTTACTAGTAAGTAGATTGTAGTCATCCTTCAGATTGATACTTACGTTTTTCAAGAGGTTTAGGGTTTCATTTGATTTTGTGAGGTGTAAGGCAGATTAAATTCAGATACAGCATTCTGTGCATGTGAGTAAGTGTTGTGTTTTTAACTCAGCCTCCCTTGGGAAAACATACACATTCATGCATACTGAAAAGGGACTGAATGTACTGAGAAGCACTTTGGATTTAAGTGTCAGCCAAATGGCACAGTGTCGGATGGCTTGACACTGATTGTCTTTTCATTTGAGTGTAAACTTGTGACACCTGATCTCCCTCCGTGGCACGCTGGTGGCGAACTACTGATTCAGATTGTGAGGCTGCAGAGAAAAAAACAGAAGTGTCTGTTTTTGTGAAAACAGTAGCCTCAGGGAGATGGTCTGATGCTCTTATGTCCGCTGAACTGCAGCCGTGTGCAGACTGGCCTGTTGCTGGCTGGTTGGGAATGCAGAGTTAACTGGGAAGGGGGCTCCAGAATTTGGGAGCTGAGGAATTTTATGCATGGATGGCAGTGAACAGTAATTATGGTGCTGGGCATGTTATGGGTTAGACCAGTAACCTTTGTCTTTGTATAATGAGAGAAGCTAAATGTGTCTTGCATGTTCTAATCTGTTTAGTTTAGCCCCTTTTTATTTGCCAGATTTTCAGTGAAGTGTTACCATCTCTTAAGAGCTTACAAAAACAAGCGGAATTTTACAAGACATGTGATTTTGTATGGCTTTCGTTACGCAGCGAAAGGTCTTAATCCTTTTAAATGCATGTCTTCTTTTATTTTATAAGTATTTACTGTTCATTAGCTGCAGATCATTCTGGGTTTTTCCTGGACTCTTAAATCAATTTTGTTTCACAAGCAAAAACGTGAGTAACAAAACTCAGAGTGTATTTTGATGCCTTACCAACAACTATATCAACAAGTGTTGGTAACAATAAAATATCTTAAAATAAAAAGGTTTAGAAAGTGGGAGACAAGAGGGTTGATTGAGGTAGTTTGGTATTGGTATTTCAGTTTAAGTCCACCACTGTTTAAGGATTTAGACCTGCCTATTGCAATCTACCAGAACCAGTGGATAATTTCAGCTGTTTGGTGGCCAAAATAGTGGGCTGTAGTTTTGGAAAGCTCACAGGTGCGATACGTGACTACAAAACTGGCTACACACCCAGCCGGCCAATCTGCTCACTTATGTATCATCATGCATTATTGGTCCTGTTTTTCCTCTGTACAGCTCCATGTGTATATTCCACAAGATTAGACAGGGGAAAACATTCAAAATGAATTTTTCTCACATTTCTGTGTTGGCATTTTTAGCCATCCGTAAAAAGATTCATTTCCTTACATTAAACACGAGGGGCTTACTCCGTATACTATATGGATATTTGGACACAAATCAAAACTGTGTGGGAACAAGGTGTCATAGTAACTGTAAAGAAGAAATACACTTAAAATAAAGAACTTCGACCAGATGGGGGTCAGATATATACAAAAATGCTGCTTAAACTTGTGTACTGTAGTTTCCTGTGCTGATACTAATATTTATGATAAGCCAAGAATATCAGCCTGCCAATGTGTTGGTCAGTCCCTGTCCAGAGCTACTCACAAGTTGAAGATGAGTGTGCCCTGTGTGTGGATAGTAAGACATACTGTATGTGTAACTCTTGCTCCCACGGGAGCGGAAAATGACAAAGTGTTGTGTCATTCTTTGAAGAAGCTACTTCCTCCTCGCTCAATTATTGACGGTTGTCGTAGTGACGAGGGCCAAGGGAACGTGGTCGGCTGCTCTCTGCGGTTCCTTCTGTCTGGCAGCAGAAGCACTTTCTTGGAGCTTTCCCAAACACTGACTCACAGCTTACGGAGCCGCGATGACCAAGCTTCTTTATCCCCCTCGGACCCCCCTGACCCAGCTCAGCTGCTGGAACACTAGACCATTCTTGGAAAGTGAAATTGAATTGGTTTTGAGGAGAGCACAATGACTGTTTCTGTGATGAACACTCACACAAGCGATTACCTCTTAAAGGAAACCACAGCTGCATCTGAACGTGACTTTGTGTGAAAACGTAAACCAAGTCGGGGTTTCTTTGGGCCAGATGTGGTGATGCTGCTTCTGTTGTTTTACAGAACAGACTTTGATATTTTGGATTAATTTATGACTCTACTGATTTGATAGAGTCTTCAGTGATGAGGCCTATCTTCTTTGGTGTGACTTGACTGGAGTAAAAGCCAGCATTTGTTTTACCCTCCCTGACAACTTGTGGGAGCAAATGGTTTTCAGGGGGGGTCAGTTTGGGCTCTGGGACCAAAAACCAACTGTTAGGTGATAGATCTCTCAGCATGGAAATGATGGCCCGGCGGTCTCTCTATACAAGGGTGTCACATAACGGGCTGTAGTTTTTTTTTGGTCTTAAACAAATTCCTCAAGGGGGGTTGTGGGGGTTCGGGGCAAGTGTTAATCTCTGTGGCCAGATGCTGCAGAGGTGATGATGCAAGCAGATGTGCATGTGAGGGTCACCCACTTCACTGTGTCTGGAGGGTACTGTACATCATTGAACCCCAGCAATGGTCTAGCAGCAAAAACCTGAACATTGCCTGAGTGTTATGACCGTCTTTACGAGGTCAGTAGTTTCTTTGAAGGCTTTAAAACAAAAACATTTAATTCCTAAGAACTGAGCAAGATGTATCCAATGTTTGTTTGCTTGAGCTATCACAGCAAGCCTGGTGCTCTGCAGCGTCTTATCAGTGTTCTTGTACACGGAGCCCTTAATGCTCAAGTGCCTACCTTGAACCTTGTGGATAGACAGAATATTCTCTTCTTTTTTTGATGAGTGAGGAATTCCCTTGTCAGCAAAAATACAGATTGCCATTTCAACAAACGGCTGTTATTTAATGTACTAATTGTTTCAGTTTTTAGGAGCCACCAACAGCAGTTATAAGATTTTTCATTCCTGCATACCTTTGTTTATTTTCCTCACGCATAGTCCCAGCAAATCTGTTTTTCTTACAAACTAGTACCTAAGAGGTGTTCTGATACCCATGTTAATTTGGGAAATGCCTCTGATACTGCTTTAAATGCTACATCGGATATCGTTAGTACACAAGTAGGGCTGCAACGATTAGCCGACTAAACGATGACTAATCGACTATTAAAATAATCTGACTATTTTAGTAGTCGACTAATCTATTTGAGTAGTTTTTCATAGAAAAGTACTCTAAAAGTACCCCAAAATACTCTTATTCCAGCTTCTTATGTTCAAATATTGGCAGCTTTATACACTCTCCCATGACTGTGAACTAAAACCCTTTGGCATGAGTACGAAACAAGACATTAGATGACATAATTTGGGGGTTTTGGAGAGACAGACTGACATTTTTCAACATTTTAACATATTTTTCAATAAAATGATTAGTTGATTAATCCAAGAAATAATCGTCAGATTAGTCGACAATGAAAAATAATCATTAGTTGCAGCCCTATACACAAGCCTGTGCATCAATCCGATACCACGCAATCTATTGACAAACTTTAAAGTAGTTTCCCCCACGGATAAAACTACTACTGCAACTACTGTTTAAAAACAGTGAAGAATTGATTTTCCAGTAAAAAGCGTAACATCAACCCTTACCAAATGTCAAACAAGATCATTTAAATGAAAGTTTAATGAAAGCTTGATGATTTAAACAAAAGTTCTATGGTGACCATTCTCTATATTTATTTGCTCATGTTTTATAAAGGGTTTAACTTGAGCCAAGCCATACATCAATGACAGCAATCATTTCACATGTATACAGGGTCAGTAGTACATAGCTGTTCATTTTTTTTAACACACTGGTATGGTATCAGTACTTGGTATCAGACCATACACAAGTTCAGGAAATGGATTCAATATCTGGAAGGAAAAAGTGCTATTGGAACATCTCTGCCACCCTGAATTGATTATGACTAATTTTTTTTCTCACTCACGAAAACCCTTTGAAGACATGAGGCTTGCTCATGTGGTCATGCATTAACTTGTTTTTATTATTTATGTTTGTTTTCAGTTCAGCACTGTGAATGACCCGCTGCTGATGCCCCAACGGTCTGAATGGAGTTCCAGTCGCAGAAAAGCCAACAGTTGTAGCTCCCTCAGCAGGATGCTGATGAGGCCAAGTATACTTCTGTGTCTGGTTTTATTCACCCAAGTTTTAAGGACCCAGTGCCGGCCTGCAACCACAGATGAAGGTAGGACGGCTTGATAATTTAAAGCTATTCAGACCTAATTTGCACACTGCGTTTTTCCCCCAGTTCTGGTTGTAGAATTATCCAATATCACATACCT
The DNA here is from genome assembly GCF_006386435.1 of Epinephelus moara. Taxonomy (NCBI): domain Eukaryota; kingdom Metazoa; phylum Chordata; class Actinopteri; order Perciformes; family Serranidae; genus Epinephelus; species Epinephelus moara. Next base: position 12,667,871 of record NC_065513.1, read on the forward strand.
GTTTGAACCTATAAACTTATTAAGTCTGACTTATCTTGACTCTTGCCTTGAGAAACAGTCCACTGATAATCAGAGCTTTGTTCTTTGTACAGGAATGTAACCCTAACACACTCCAGGCTTTGGTGAAGTCTGTCCTTTGTAGTGTCAGTGTTTCCTCCACCACCCCCATTTGCCTGAGTCTGATGTTTGAGTGTGCTTTACTGCGTCAGATGTAGCACAACTGTGTTTCTCTGTTTCTCACAATTAGTAACACCTTTTTTCTGGCTAACTAAGGCCCTGTTTAGACGACAACGGTTTCTCTAAAAACGGAAAAGTCTGTCCTTTGCGTTTTAAAAAACTTCTGCGTTTATATGACGACATTATTGAAATGATGCCCATTCACATGGAGCCGCAAAATCTACTGGAAACGCCGTAGTATGCATGCCAGGCCAATGGGTGGCAGTGTAAATTTGCAAAGCTACACCATGGCATGACGCCATGCGCCTGCGCTGAAGCGCCTTCCTCAACAACGCGGTGATTACAAACCAAAACAAAGACACAATTGCAAAAGCATGCACAGATAACTTTGTCCGGATGGACGACGAGGTGGAGTTGCTACAGTAACAGATCTACACTTCACTCCAAATCAACAGGGTGAGCAGCACAAACAGACCTCGGCATTGTTGTTGTGACGGTCGGCATGCCTAGTGATTGGAACCGTAATGCGCATGTGCGAAAAGTCTCCGTCTTCAGAGGAACTGCATATTAGGGATGGGCAGCACAAGCAAAAACACTATTCGAAAATCGTGGCAACTATTTGACAATTTTTCGAATAATCCCCCGCCCCCAGAGCCACGCACACAGAGATCCATTCGTCATTAAATGCCCGAACATACTCGGGCGGAACGTATGCGGAACGGACTCCACGGAGGTCCGCGAGGACTCAAAGCGGACGTCCACAAGCCCTGTGTGCGCAAAGCTCCGCGCACCAGTGACTGCTCTGCATGTATTTTTCACATCACGGGGATGTTTCACGGACATTTTTACAGGAAACTACAATGCGGAAGTGCGCTCGACTATGAAAGCCCGAATGACTGCGGACATTCCTCGCGGAGTAGTAGTCTCTGCATGTTTCTCCTGTTTGTAGAAGAGCATCAGACTAGCTGGTAGCCCATCTCACACCGCTGTAGCAATCCTATACTGCCTTCGTGCGGTTAGGAGCTGAATTGCATGTCAAATAAAGGGGGGAAGTAAGACGGCGAATAGTAATAGTCGCATTAAAAAATTGATTTTTTCAAAAATAAAACGACTATTCGAAATTCGAAAATCGTGACCCATCCCTACTGCATATTGCAAGTTTACATGATAACGGAGACGCTGCCGTTTCCAAAAAGTTGCACTCTGGAACCCGTTTTCAAGATGTCATGTAAACGATCGGCCAAAACGCAACTAAAGTTTACCGTTTTCAGTTGAAATCGTTGTCGTATAAACGGGGCCTAAACCAATTCATACTCTGAGCTTGTTAGAAATGGGTTTTCAACAGCTCTTAAGGACTGAAATTTTGGTGTGATTATTTTATTGTGTTCTTAAACTGGACAGTACAACTTTAAGATTCCCTATAAAGAATTTATCCCGGTCTGGCTGTTACACAAGTTAAGTTCTGAAAAGGGGAAAGAGGCACTGAAATCGAATCCTTAAAAATGTGTCTCTTGGATACAGTCCAACAGTTTAATAGCTGCCTGGACTTTTGGGTAGATGGCTTTGGATGTTTACACTCTGCAGTCGGAAGTGGAGAGCAGCAAAAGAATATGATAAAGCTCAGCATTATAATTAGAGTAATTAAGCAAGAGGGTCTCTCTTGGGCTGTAAGCCCTAAAATAAACTTGGCGTGGCTGTGTTTAAGCCAACAGTGGGACAGGGAGGAGTAAATGACTCCCATCTGTAGCCTCAGGGCAGCCCCACTACCTCACAGTCCCTGCTCCTCTCCTCCTTTGTAATGAAAAGGTATTTGTTGTCACTGAGAGAGGAGTTAACTGCCAGTGAAACCATAAATTAGCCTGTTTTTTTGAAAAAAAAGGAAAGAAGATGCTACTTTGAGCCCTCCCTTATCCTCGAGGATAGGGTTTCTGAGGAGAATGTTTGTCTTCTAAGGTGAGCCATAAATTTCCTCCAGGGTGGGGGGAAGTCTGATGCATTTACACTCCACCCAGTTCTTAATCATCAAATGGCCAGGTACTATCTATGCGCCTCTGTGCTTTTCCTCCTGCTCCCCCACTGACTTTTGCCTGGGAATGCTTCACTTTCCCCCCCGCTCCCCTGCTGGGTGACGGATGACTTCAGCTGTCGACAGACAATCACGGCAGACGCATTTGGTTGCATTCCTTTTGTCTTGCTTTGGGAAACAAAATAGTTGTATGGAAATGGTGATGTTTTATGCGTGCTTCTTTGTTTATCTTCTGGCTTTTGCTTTTGTGTTGTTCACATAAGAAAAGAATATTCCCTGAACAAATTAATTTCTTTAAATTTCTTCAGGGGCCCCATGGACAGCTATTCATACAGTTACGGCCCCTTAAAGTTTTTCTTAGTGAGATCATTCAGAGCAACTTAACCCGTGCTTTTGTCTTAATCATTTCAATGTCTGTACATCTTTTTGGTTGTGACAGTGAAATATCAGGATGTTATTTATATGGCATTCCCAGAGGATTCTTTTGACTCAATGCTTTGCTGTCAATCAGAGTAGATGAGCCACTGACCCTTCAGTGGAGGGCTCTCAAAGTCTGGAGCTGCCACCATCCTGAGAAAGACTTTTCAGACAGCGATGGGGCCTCAGGGGAGCAGGGCTCTGCTGACTCTCTGAAAGTAGACAAAACATATGAACTGACTTTAAGGATAAGATTTTTTTTTTACTTTTCCCCCATGAGCATTAATTTCTAATCAAGGATGATCAACTGGTCATTATCTGTCAGTGGAATTATACTGTAATGGAGCACTTTAGTGTCACGGATGAACTTCTTTGCTTTATTGTTTAAAAAATAGTGTAAACGTGTTAAAGGAGGGGAATGCATGCAAATATGGAGAACATGTTTCCCCGAAGCTATATATGGATAGAGGCTGAGCGGTGAACATGATGTCAAAGCTAAATCTGTAAAGAATGAGCAGAATTTGTAAAGCAATTGAAATGTTGAATGTTGCTTTTGACAGGAGGCTTTGTGATGCAGTTTCATGTTCCAAATGGTTGAGCAACAAATAACAACTTAGAAACAATACAATAGCTTATCGCTTATAATGATAATTACCTATGGGGAAAAATCAGGTCAGTAAGGACAGCGAAACATGTGATGATTATTTTCATTATCGATTAATCTGCTGATTATTTTCATGATTAATTATTTAGTCTATGTCAAGAAATGGCGAACATGCTCATTACAATTTCCCAGAGCCCAAAGTGATGTCTTTAAAATGCTTCTTTGTTCAACCAGCAGTCCAAAACCCAAAGACTCTTCACATACTGTCACAACTGTCAAAGAAAAGCAGTAAATTCTCACATTTAGGAGGCTAGAACCAACAAATGTTTGACATTTTTGCTCGAAAAAACTGAAACAGTGAATTGGTTATTAAAATAGTTGGCGATTAATTTTGTGTCGAGCGACTGATCGATAAATTACTAAATGTTACAGCTCTAGCAGACAGTACTATTAACAGTATGGAAAGAAATAGATCAGCATGATGACGTCCTGGTTTTCCTGTGTTTGTCCATTAAAGCCATCATGTAAGGCAAAATGTAGCTGAACTCATTTGAATGACACTGGAACAACTTTACACTGCACAGTAATCCTTGTAGTTACCAAGTGTTAATCCATGCTGATTGTCAGCGGCTCATTTAGGAATGAAAAGGTCCTCCACTGGAGTGCTTTCAGGAGGGACACTCGCTCAGTGAATTTTTTTGGGCTTGCTAATGGGCATTGTCCTATTCTTTCGCTTCCTGTCAGTCCTGCCTTTTGTCTCTTATCAGTCCCCTCTATGTGTCACCCACCCCTTCACTCTGGTGCAGTCAAATCAGCAGAGGGAACTTGCCACAGCCATTTTTCTCCATGTGCCACCGCAGAGCCTCAACCAACCTGATTTTACTGCATTCAACCATCACTCCAGTGAGAGCAGGAAATCCCAGAAGTCATTCACGCAGCATATTGCTTCCTATCTTGTAGCCAGAGAAGGTTCCATAGACTGGCGCCAACTCTTCCTTTTAGTTAGTCAGTTCTAAATTTACAGACTAGTGAGGCCCCCCCCCCACCCCCAGCCTCATTTTAAAACCTCTCAATGATTTCTTCTTGAAAATTCCTTTCATGATTTATGTCATTAGGCTGATTTTAAGCGATGTCAATCAATTTTTCCAAATGGTTGTTAGAACACGTTCCAGATGGGTTGCTTTCTGAAAATATGGTCCTTAATCCATTTTAATCCAATCATAGCGGCAGGGAGATTAACTGAGATGAAACATACTCAAATTCAAAGGAAATGCTGGAAACTTGGCACTTACCTCAGTGTGAAGAGTTGAAAATAAATTTACTGTGAGTGATACAAGCGTGTTGCTATTTGTTGGCATCATATTTCTACTCTGAGTTAATCAGAAAAATAGTAACTATAGTTTTTCTTGGACTGTTGTAGGGTTAGTTTGACTACATTGTGTTATATCTTACTCCAGTTTTAAGTAGGTTGTCACAGAAGCACAAATGGTCCCGACTGTGGCCTACAATAAAGCAACAAGCAAATTTTACAGCTTTTATGGGCGTTTTATGATGTCTGCAGCCAGATTAACAGCTGGGATGTTGACACAGTCTTATCAGTGGCATCTGCATTTGGAGGGCAGGGACAGAAACATACTGGCCCCCACACACAGCGCAGAGACACTGTGTTTAAAGGCTGTGTAGTTGTTGGATAGCTGTAGTCCATCACGAAATGCCTCTTCTGCTTTCCCCCCTTTGGTTTTGTTTTTGAGGAGAAAGTTGATCCTACCCCCTGGCCCCTTTTCCTGCTGGGATTAAGGGCCTGTCAGACATATGTGATCCAGGAAATACCTTTACTAGGCCCAAGTGGGGTCACCATAGCAACTGGCACTAGAACCTACCGCTGCAGGCCCTCTCTCGCTCGCTCCTGTGCACATGCTCACTGGCTCGCTCTCCCTGCTCCCTCTTCCCCTTTATTGTTTGGAGGCCTTTGTTGTGATGGTGGGAGGGATTAGTCAGGATCGCTGATGTTGTCCTGAGGTTATGCTATATAGATGTGCTTCCTGTTGCAAGGAAGTGCGTTTACAAACACAGGGCGCTTTGAAAACAGCTCCGAATAATCTCATGTTGAGGGATCACTAACCGCTATGGCATTTGATTATCTAGTTCAATTTTTCTTGATACGATGCTGAAGGGACTGTGTAGGAAATGGGAAAGGAGGATGAGTGAAATGACTCACATTAGAGTGCTGCCACAGGGGACTGCTATGAGGTGCTGCTTGACTAAAACAACAAAACTATGTCAAATAGAACTGATACAATAAGTCGATTTATCAAGATTTATCAGAAAGTCAACAATAATTAATCTGCAGCTATTTTGACAATTTATTAATTATTCGAGTAATTTTTCAAATGTAAAACTTTATTTTAACTTTAACTTTTAACATTATTTGTGTCTTGCATCTCAAATGTTCTCTACTACTTTATCATTGCAATCTCTGAGTGTTGTTTGGACAATGCAAGACATATGAAGAGGTAATTTTGGGCTCTGGGAAATTGTTGTTTTTTCACAAAGTTTTACTAATATTTTATAGTTAACTAATTTGAGAAAAAAAATCAGCACATGAGTAGATACTGAAAATTATAGTTAGTTGCAGCCCTAATGGCCACAAAATCAGCGATCTACTTAATTGGAATATTGTACCTCGTGTGCCTTTTTGGCATGGATGTGTGATCCAAGAGCAAGAATGTCAAGCAAGTTGGCTAGTGACGATCTTTACCTTTTGTAACTAGACAAACAACACTATTGTGATGGACAACGTGTCAGCATAATTGGGTTACCCCCTCCCCCTTGCGGACTATGTAGTCATTTAGAACAGGGGGGCTCAGGTGTCTCGCTCCGTGACGCCTCCCTTCTCTTCAATCCTCTAATTGAATTTCACCTTCCTTTCCCAAGTAGCTCCTCTCCTGCCTGACGAAAGGGCCTTAACTAATTTGGGATATGATTTAATTTGAGGGTGAGGTGAGGCAGCCGGTTTGCCGGGAGAAAATCAAGGAAGGACTTTTCTGCTGTCTCTTGGACCCTGTTTTATGATTGAAGTACTTTTGCTGTGTCTACAGTACATATACGGCCCCATTTTCTGTGAGAGCTCATTGAATATTTTAGACACGCTGTACCTTGTCAGCTACTATTTATTCAGTCAACTGGTTATCCTATTGGGAATGACATAATTATCTTATAGTTAGTTTGTGCCATAAATATAAGCTTTTCTGTGAGCTTATGAAGCCATTATTGTGTTTATAATTACCTAAAGCTAAATAAAGTGTTACGAATTTCTCCTCAGGGGGATTAATAAAGTAAATAAACTTAAACTTAAACTTAAGTAACCCACTTTTCCTTGTTAGTCTCTGTAGAAACGCAAGCAGAGCTGTTCACACTCTATCTTGGGGATCGTCTGGATCTGAGTTGCTCTGCAAAAGACTCCCTCCATGCTGTTAACTGGACCAAAGACCATGTGGCAGTGGTGGATGGAGAACACACACACATCCGCAACGGCCAGCTGGAGATCGAGACTGTGGAGCTGACAGACTCTGGTCTGTACGCCTGCACCACCTTTGGCAACCACAGCGATTACTTCAATGTCACAGGTAAACTTACAGAAACCGTGCAGATGAATTAGAGCAGCCTTAGTGGTTTTATTCTTTGGGGGTTTTTTGTCACTGAATAGCCGCATTCTTTGACTGTAAAAGTAAATATTTGAGACAGTGGTCATGAAATGGCATCAAAATGTTTCTGTCACAAAAACAAAGTTGCTGGAGGAGAGGCATGGAAATGTGTATCCAGTACTACAGTCTGTTCATCAATTAATGTACATACTGCATGTACTGGACTTTGTCTTCATTGTGTCTGTACATTCTCAAAGATTGTGCCCACACTTGAAGAAAAAGACACTGAGATGTGCTGTTTTTAATTTCTTTCCTACATTTTGTATAACTGTCAAAATACTGTGTAGAACAGCATAAATGGATTTGTCTTTGGCTTCACAATTTTCCATTCTGTTCTTTCTGTTTCATTAGTTGATACTCTGGCCTCCTCTGAGGATGATGATGAGGATGAGGAGTCGTCGTCAGAGGAAGCCAAACTGTTGGGCAGTCAAAAACTGCTGCGTAAGTGTGCTGATCCCTTTAAGTTACTAATGCTACTGTAACAAATGGTCATTACCCGCTTGCCCAGAGTCACAGGGCTATGAGTAATTGTCATGAATGGCCAGTGATTTGAAAGCTTTATGATTCAATTATGGGTCTGCCGTGTGTATGTGGGTCACACTTGGGTGAGTGATTTCACTCTGAATCAGAGGGTTTTCACCACCTCAGTGACAGCTTTTACATGAAGAATGTCCCTGCGGTGACTAACTGTGGTTAACGTTAGATGTTTTTCAATTTGTCTATAGAGTAATTAAGACACTCAGGCTTCATCATCTGGCTTCTACTGCCCACTGTGCCCACAAAGAATCCAGCAACTGCCAAGCATGCTGACCTTGAGTCTGTACTCTGACTCCCAGAGCTTTATTTCTCCCTGAAAAGTACACAACATGACTTGACTTAACTGAGGCAGTTTTGAAGCAGCGATTTTCCTTTTATTAAAGAAAAAACTTAAGGTCCTTACCCATCCAGCACTGCCAAGCTCTGTGACTATAATTTAGAGACCTTGTTTTTGGGAGAGCATACATTATGTAATCCATCCAGCCAGCCATTTTCTGCTGCTTAAACAAGGCTGCGTAGTGGTGGCAGCAGGCTAAAAAGGGATTTATGGTCATGTGTGACCCTATGCACGTAGCCTACGCACGTCGCCTATGCTGTTGTGAGCATTTTTTACTTCTGCGGTGGTGTGTCTGTGTCACTCTGCAGTTACACCTCCAAAACACTAGTCGGTGGCAGAGGTTTCTGTGAAGTGCTATTAAGTTTAGTTGATTCAAAACACACCCAAAACACACATTGAACATGGCTTAATAGAGATGATTTCAAACACAAGTACACAAATTGGCTTCACTACAACTCGCAGCATTCACAGACAAACACTTGTGTTACTCTGGACACATTTTCCCCACAAATACAACATGCTAACGTTATTAGCGCAAGCCTATGGCATTTTACATTGTATAAATTAGCCTAGCAGCTAGCAACCTTTTCTTCTTCTCATATAAAACCAGGGACAACAGCAACATTTAACAAAGGTAACGGCACAAAGTTTGGCTCCAGAACAACTTACAAGGTTCACAGACAAAACAACTGTCCTGTACTACACACGTTTTTTAAACAAATACAACATACTATTAGCATAAGCCTATGGCATTTTACATTGTATTGATTAGCCTAGCGGCCGGCGATCTTTCCCTCTTCTCATATGAAACCTGGATAAATCCCGAAGTATAAATCCCTGAAGGATAAGTCACACACAAGCCTTGAAATGCTATTTTAGTAGAGGCTTTACTGTCAGGGAAATGGTGTGCCTATACAGCGACAGAGCGGAGGTCTGCATCACTGCAACGTGTAGTTACAATTCTGGGGAGGTGCACTTCAGGCTACGTTGTAGGTTACGTACATTTGTAACCTATGCGTCAATTCAACGCAGAACCATAAATTGCATGTTAGCAAGGTAGTCCAGACATTGCTCATTGCTCCTTACCCCTTACCCTATCTCAAAGGAGAAGCCTAGCCACCCTAGGTTTGAAACCCATTTTGGCCACATCTGCAGTTTCATTCCTTCAGTCACTAGCCAAGTGTCCAAGGCAGGCTGATGATATGACCACAAAGTCAGTGGTTCTTAGCCGGGCTTGTATGAACTCCCGCACCCATCCAGCTCCTCTTACCTAGGGCAACTCAAGCGATGGAGCGAGTCGAGCCCCTCTTCAGGAGTTGGGTTCTAGACCATAGACAAAAAGTAAACATAGTCTCTGGGTCTGAAAAGTGAAGCTGATGAGGAAATACCTTAAGTCTGCATTTCTTCTAATGGCTGGCAGGGGGCGACTCCACTGGTGGCAAAAGAAGTCTATGCAAAAATGACCCTACTTCCCACTTGATTTATTACTTCAGTAAATATTTTCCCAATGAGTTTATGGTCTCAGTTACGAGTTTCAAGTCTTCTTCAATACAGCATGAGTTTCATTTTGTAAGTTAGGGTCCTATCTAGGGTAAAATAGACAATAAAGCAGGGTGCACTGTAGGGTTTGGCTACCCTCTGATCCACAAGTCTCTACCATGATGGTGTCAGTTGGTTCTCAGTCAGATGCACTACTCGCTCCTCCACAGCGCCACCCTCTTATAAGTTTAAGTTAAGTTTAAGTTTAACTTATCCAAATATGGTCACTTCTGGCTCAAAATAAAACAATATGGTGTCGGTCAAAATGCAGACTCAGGGTCTCAAAACTGTAGTCTACAAACCAATAGGTGATGTCACAGTGGCTACATCCATTTCTTTTGTACAGTGCTATGCGAAGAGGTTGGCCCGGCAGGGGGCTGGACAATAAATCAAATTTTATTAATGTCATGATATAAGACAAGATATCGTCTTAGATTTTGGATATTATATCGTTAATGTTGTCTTTTCCTGTTTTTAAAGGCTGCATAAAGTGATGTAATTTTCTAAAATTACCAGACTGTTGTAGCTGTGCTATTATTACCCCATTAGTCATTATATACACATTACTGATGATTACTTATTAAAAATCTAATTTTTAAATATTTTGTGAAAGCACCAAAAGTCAGCCCTACCATATCGTTGCAATATCGTTATCAAGGTATTTGGTTATAAAATAATGTGATACTTAATTCTCTCCATATTGCCCAGCCCTAGCCCTAGGCCAGTTATGCCTAGATGGTACCAGTCCACCTCCCACACTAGCACTGGTCCCTCCCCTGCCAGACCCCTGCCACTAAGTGATGCCTGGGATACCTTCAAGTAGTGGGTCCACAGAATGATAGGTCTAGGTAGATTTTTTTGGGCTGTGCTCAACCAGGTTCTGGCTCCAGGAGAGGGTCCCAAATTCCCTGTTCTGGGCGAAGTGCATCAGATGCTGCTTGGCAGATTCATCTTGGGTCTGTGAGCCGCTCTTGGTCTGGTCCCTCCTGTGGGACCAATTTGTTTTGGGTGAGCCTTCTAGGAGCTATTGCCCCGAACAGCACCGCTCACAGGGTCACTGGGACACGCATACCCCTCCACCAAGATAAGGTGGTGATTCTCAGAGGGGTTGTTATGTAATGTCTTCTATAAAAAGGAGCTTGAGTTTAGGGCACTTGAAATAAGTTTTGGGCTTTAGTTTTATTTGTTATAGAGTTTAAGAGTTTAAGTTTTAGAAAATGCACATGAAGTTTTAGCATCTATATCAAACATAAAATTTGTCACTCATCTGCTTTTTTCTGTCCATTTTAGCAATGGCTCCACAATGGGCTCATCCAGAAAAAATGGAGAAAAAGCTTCACGCTGTTCCAGCCAGTAAGACAGTGAAGTTTCGATGCCAGGCCAGTGGCAACCCAACTCCAACTCTGAAATGGTACAAGAACGGCAAGGAGTTCAAGAGAGACCATCGCATTGGAGGCTTCAAGGTAAACAATTAAAAAATATTTTGGGTAAATTAGTCCCCCTCAGCTTCTTCTTAGTGACGCTACACTACACTATAGCATTTCTTATTGAATAACTCCAAGCTCAATCACTACAAGTGGAGATGTGTCGGTGATCTCATCTCCACATTAGATCCCCCCCCCCCCCCCCCCCGGAGTAAGAAACACTTCCTGCGAGTGAAAAGCAGAGGCAACTTTCACATTTGACCCGAGAAACAATGCAAGATGAAACCCTATGCCACAAAAAGGAACGCTGTGCCATATCAATAATACCTCCAGGTGGGCAACCCTAGCCACTCGTTTGGATCAACGGGTGGATATCCATAATGTCCTCATTATGGGTATCAGTGCATGGTCGTTTCTGTAATTACATCCAGGCAGCAGTAAATCTATCATGATACTTACTGTATCTTTGATATATGATGTGTGCTGTGATAACTCCTTTTGTCAACATCTTCCCATTGCGGGCAAGCTGTATTTAAATGTGACGCTAACTGCTGATAAACTGCAAGGTTATAATAGCTGATTCCACAGTTTACTCCAGCGTTTGGATTTACTTAACCGAGGTGTGGCAGGTGAGGGTGTGGGCCAGATCTACTCTAAATGGCATCCTGACCCCTTAGAGACCATAATTTATCTGTTTTTGAGATTTGCTCTGGCTTTAATGCCATCTATTTTTTTCCATGTGTCATTGTATTAATCCACAACCTAATCAACCAACATGTAACGTAGTTATTATGTATTAGATGGCTGTAAATATTGTGCTTTATGTACCTTTACATTGACTTGTCTGTGAATAGTTACATTCAGTGGCAGTTGGCTCACAGGTGTGGGATGTAAGTGCATGTTCACAGAGTAAGAAACAACCCTCCTCCCTCCTTGCATCTGCTCTTCCCATCAAGGTGTAGGCCAGTCCAGCCTTGTCTCGTGCTTCCCCAGCCCATCTCCCTCCCCAACTGGGACACATTTAGGAGTTTCCTCTCAGCTGCCAGCTCCCTTTGCCCCCCCCCCTCCAAGACCCCCACCCAGCCGAGCTGCACACTTAACCATCTGGCTGCTGTTTTTTCAGTCAAGGTGCAAAGGTCTGCATCAGCGGTCGGGGACGTCTCTCATCCCTCCCACACTCTTGCTTTTATGGCCAGGCTTCTATTGTTCATATCGTCTGCATGGAGACATGCAGGAGGGAGGGAATAATGTAGACCACATGTATATGAAGCCAAGCACAACACATCTGGCAGCAGGCAGCTGGACTCCCTCATCACGTTTTTAGCTAAATGAGGGAAACCGTATGGCTCAGTCTGTGTATATGGATGTTTGATGTTGCCATTGCCTTAGAGGTCCATTGGTTAATCACACACTGCCGGTCTCGGCAGATTTATGGAAGAAAAACTATAACATGTCTTGGACAAAAAAGAGCCAGACATCAGTTAGCGCTAATAAGACAGGTTGGGGCAGATGTATATAAAACATGAACCCGTTTTCCTTTGCTCTTTGTTAGGTAGGATAAAGATCCGGTGTTTATAACATTGGGTGGTGTCACAGGAAGAGGGAGTAGTGTGTTATCTTGTTATCATCACATTGCACATCATTGACCTTGTTAGCCATGGCTTTGAAATTAAAAAGAAAATGATTTATGGCAATTCATATTGGGAGAAAGCAGATGGAGAAATGTTCAAGAGTTCTGTCAAGGTTTTGCTGCTAAACACAGAATTATAGTCAAGCTCCATCTCTGTTACCATGATTAGGTCTTTACTGGCCTCATCTTTGTTAGTTAAATTTGATGGAAAACTTTTTAGCTGTTAATTTAAGAACTAGTGGCACAATTATTAAGAGCTACTAAGTGCTTATTCTTACCATTTGTGCCTTGGACAGGAACTACAATGACCAGCAGTGAGAGATTTTTTTGTACGTAAAGAAATCCATAGCCATTTAGCTGGGCCATTAGCTTAAAGCCCTGTTCAGACCGAAGAAGAGCTATGAGACGAGTTGAAACTTGCAACCACTTGCAGTGCACCTGCAAAGCTCTGAAAACACTCCAGTTTACACCCAGTGGCTAGATGAGACAGTGCATGGTCTCCATAGCAGCGACTCTGTATTTCCATTCTAAATTCCAGCTTTTCAGGTAGAAGTGATGATGGTAAGTTTGCTTTTGAGTATGTGTATTTGTCTGTGACATGTGCAGCCAGCAGCAGTGACCCACCATCCGACACCAACACATCGTAAGGACAGAAACCAACATACATGTCAACAGCCGCAGGGATGCATGAATGATGAATAATAAGACAGACCGGGACTAGGTGGCAACAGAGGGCCATTTTCACAGAATAACACAGCAAGCGAACACGCTGTCTGCTGGCAGTTTGTAACTGACTTGACCAGCTGACTTTGCTACACGTTGATTGGCTGTCGAATTAGGTGATGTGCTTTACGCCAACCAGTCACTGGTGACTTGATAAGCTGGGTAACAGGTGACACCATCAGCTGGCTTGATTCAAGCTTAGATGGGCCAGTTCACACCGCTGCAACATTCTAAAATGGTATCATCTTGTTTCGAGTCTTTGATCTAAACTGAGCTTAACAAATACTACATATTTCACCATGAGTGTTTTATCTGGACTGTTTGGTTTTTATTTTTAATGATCAAGCTCTGTTGTATATGCCACCCACTATAACTTTGTTTTTTCCCCCAAATGTTTAGGTCCGTGACCATGTTTGGACCATCATCATGGAATCTGTAGTACCCTCTGACAAGGGAAACTATACCTGCGTGGTAGAAAACCAGTATGGCAGCATCAATCACACCTACCAGCTCGATGTAGTCGGTAAGTGTTTACTGTGTTCATGTTGATGGTTTAATCACATTTCATATATATATATATATATATATATATTCATGAGTCTCTTAAGTCATGTTGGATCAATTTCACAAATATCTCACACCACTGCACCTGATAAACCAATCAAATGTGATCATTAACACAAAAGCACAGGGACACAGTGTTGGGGCCTTCGTGTAGGGTGAACTGGGTCATTTTGTCAGCCATTTGATAAATAAAGCCTGTTTACTTGTGATGGATCCATGTTGAGGAGAAAAGTGATTACTCCTCCGGGACCTGCCCTGTGACTCGCTCTTACACCACTGCTTCTATAAATCACAGTCCCACTTCCTCTGTCACTGTTGTCCCCTGGGCTTCGCCTGACCTCAGTTGAGGTCTAGACCCTGGTGAGCAGTGGTATCGCTTCAGTGAAGGGAGAGTTTTGTCACAAGTGCCCTGGAATGTCTTGGTCAGAAAAGACTGGACAGTTGACACTGTGCCAGATTCTTGGCATGTTAGTTTACTTTGGAGAGTTATTACTTACAAAATGCAGCCGTAAGAACATTTCATTTCTCAGTAACGGCTCCAGATCAGATACTTGCTTGCCCACTTATTGTGGCCAGCTCGTAATAATTACACAAGCAGCACACAGCTGAGGAAATAGCTGCTTCCATTCTCCATGTAACAATTTATAGTCTGTAATTTACACACTATCAGATCAAATTATACAGTCGACCTTGTTTGCCAACTGCCCTGGCCATTTCCAGTAACAAAGCCTTGACGTGACGGAGGTTTTATTTGGCTTGTGTCTGAAAATCAGTCAGCCGTGTGTACTTTTGAATTATTGCACGTGTTTGTCTTTAATAATGCCTGGTTGCTTCACTGCTCACCAAACTTCTTCAAAACTAACGTCTGTGTGTGTTTCGCTTGTGTTGCAGAGCGCTCTCCCCACAGGCCAATCTTGCAGGCTGGCCTTCCAGCTAACCGCACCGCAGTGGTGGGAAGCGACGTGGAATTTGAGTGCAAGGTGTTCAGCGACCCTCAGCCTCATATCCAGTGGCTGAAGCACATTGAGCTCAACGGGAGTCGAGTTGGTCCTGATGGTTTACCGTATGTCCGTGTCCTCAAGGTAGGAGCTCTCTCTGACCAATCCTGCAGCAACAAGCCAGTTAAACTATGTTTTTCTAACGCTAAATATGAAAATGAAGGAATTTATGTTAGATATTATCTTCTTAGATACTGGTACTGTCTGTAAAAGTGTGCATCCTTTGCAGTTTATGAATTTTATCTGGCTAACTTGAACATAACCTAAACAAATCCAAAACAGCTGTACCTAAATTTGATTTTGTGTCTGCTACTTTTTGTCTATGCTGCACATGACATGTCTTTATTTCCAGCATTCTGGGGTCAATAGCTCGGACGCTCAGGTGCTGACCCTCTACAATGTGACTGAGGAGGAGAGCGGAGAGTATATATGTAAAGTGTCCAATTATATAGGAGAGGCCAATCAGTCGGCCTGGCTGACTGTCACCAGATATGAGCCCACAGGTAACCACCACGCAGCAGTACAGGGACGACACAGTGGAGGCGCTTCTAGGACCACCTGGAAAAACTAGGGCCGTATAACTCGAGACAACCTCAGCTGTTTCTCTCCTCCCTCCCTCCGTCTCTCCCTCCCTCTCTCCTGCCTCAGTGCTCCTGACTGTAAATGACGCTATGGAAAATTCCCAGCAGAACAGTTGAAAGTGTTTAGTCTCAGGTTTATGTTGGACCCGTTCTCATTCCTGCCCCATGCCTGTGCTGTGCCCTCCTAATAAGGGCCTCTCTTGCCATCTTCTTCTATTACTCTCGCTCCCTTGCCCTTCAAAGTCCTCTGTGTACGGCTCATGGGCTCTCTCTCCCCTTTGTTTTTTTCCAGCTGTCCTCCTCTGCTCACCTATGTTTCACAGACCTCCTGTTGTTTGTCTCATGCTCACATAGTTAGCAGAAGTGTGAGTCTGAGTGTGCCCTGTTCTGCTGTGGAGTTTTCCATGTTGCCCATCTCTTGCATGTGGAGATGAGGCTGAGGTATTTGACGTGGTGATGGGGTGGCCCATTGTGGGGTTCAGCAGCTCAGAGTCAACCTAACCAGCTCCTCCACTAACAGATACTGGAGTCCTCTGCGGGGGCTCTTGGTGGTACTTTTTGGGCAGATGGTGTTGGATCGAGGGGGAGAACACTCCTCCATCCCTTTTCTCTTTCAGAATCCTTTACTCATGGTTCCCTTTCCCCTCTTGGGCCTCTTGTTGGGTCTGCTTCCTTTGTTATTTTCTAGACCGCTGGCCTTAACACCACGGACAAGGAAATGGAAGTCCTCCAACTGAGAAATGTGTCTTTTGATGACGCTGGGGAGTACACCTGCTTGGCGGGCAATTCTATCGGGTTCTCTCATCACTCTGCATGGTTGACCGTTTTTGAAGGTATCAGTGGTTCTGTCTCTCTCCTGTATTTCCATTTTTTCCTATTTCCAACTCCAGCCTGGCTATCCACCCTCACATTTGCCAGAAAAGGGTCTTGTGTGACTCTAGTTCTGTAGAAAAATGTGAGAGGAAGCCAGGGCGAGTTACAAGTACTAAAACTCCTCCTCTCTCTGTCCTCAGCATGGCTCCTGCTCCATCTAAACTCTCTAGATGGGAGAGCATGTGCCATGCTCAGTTTCTTAAATGAAATCTGCGAATGCCAAACAACTGCTACTTGTTCTACCATGAAAAAGAAATCAACATATAGAAACGGGCCAGTAGTATTTTAAAAAACAAGACCAAATAGAAGTATACTTAATGGTCTCTGCCAGGTAGAACTTCACATTTCTAGAGGGGTTGTTTGGCAGCTTTGATCAGATTTCACTTTGAACTGTCTCTACCGTTCTGCTCTTTAACTGGTGTTTGCATTTGATTTGGTGTAAAGCTGATTTTCTCTGACAAGCGCTACAAATGACATGTATTCCTGATGTCATTTCCTGCTGTGAGCACAGCAGCTGGCTTTGATAATTGGCTCGCTGTAGTGGATGTGTCTCATTCCTGAGGGTTGGAATGGGCATATGTCCAATTATCAAGCTGCTTGTCAGTCAGCCTCTTCACACAAGTGCAGCTCACTTGTGTTGCTGGTGTTGGTTAGGGGTGTAACGGTACACTTCAGTCGGTATGGCACCCTTGGTTTGGGATGTATTTTGTAGTTATGTCGTGCTCTCAGCACAACTTAGTTGCATAGGATAATGTCCCACTGACAAAAGGCAACACAATCCTATATCTTGTATTTTTCAGTGGAAATATTTCCTGTGGTTGGAGATGTATTATGATTGCAAATGTGCGTCTGAGATTTAAATTCAAAAGCTCTGAAAAAGCAACAGCTAGAATAAATCTAGAATTTACGTCTATTCCTGGCTAAGTAAGTAAAGATGTTGTTAAAGATATACTATGTGGGAAATGTTACTTACTATTTGTAAACACAACATTCAAACTTGGCCCCACCTAAATTGGTTGTACATACACTGCAAGTTACTGTAGTGTTGTAGGAACATTACATTTGTTGTCATGGAAAAACGGATACTTTAGCAAGATAGCTAAGATAACGGCCGGTACCTACTTGTCTAATAGAAAGTTGGCCAACTCGCGTCGATCTCCATCCTCTTCTTTAGTGCTCACAGGCAAAAGTGAAAGTCAGCCACAGATTCACTCTAATTTTGGAATGAGCTTTGTCCGTTTGGTGTTTCGCCTCGCTATTTTTGAGTTTGTTCTGTGTTGTCTTTGCAGTTTTTGTAGCTTCCTTTTGGATGCGTGCTGCTACTACCTGATCACTACCATAAAGTCTCCGCCTTACCTGCGACTTGTTATTGGCTGGGGGGGCCGCCAGTAACATCACAAACACAGCAAAATAAGAGAGAAATAAGAAAATACAGGCAGAGGGCAGAGTGATGATTGAAAGGGATGTATGAGTCTGTACATTGTTTCTTCGACAAATCCTGCATAGTATATCTTTAAAATAAATAAAATTGTACATTGAAAAAAAAGTGAGATTAAGATCTTCATAAGATGTTCATTCATTCAGAGGTGTTTTTAGCAATGCACCAGACAGGAATGACAGCAGTTGTATCTATTTTAAAGACTTTGGATAAACTTCAATGGAACAAAGACAAAACAGTTAACTTTATCATTAATGACCTCAACAGGATTTAATGCTGTAGGTAGACTTATGTATGAACAAGGAAAGTATTTGAAACTGATTTGTGAGATCTAGCTCCTGCACACAAAGCCACATCCCAAGCCAAGGTATGCACCGAGCTCTTATTCACTGAGTATGGAATCCATTACACCCCTAGATCTGGTATGAATAAACGTTGGTGATTTCACTGAATGGGAGGAAAAAAACAAGATCTGAATTGGACAGTTTCTTTTCAAGTGCTTGCATTTTTTTCCCAATAAAACACATTATTGTTATTTTCTTAAAAGAAAAAAGAAATAAAACATTGTATTACCAGCACCAACACACAACTCGTTTAAAATTGCATCACAAATAGAGTCAGAATTGGATATTTAATTTATCAAGTCAAGCAGTTAAACTACTGTATTGAGCTCATGCTTTGTGGTATGCTGCTTTTAGACCTACAAGTAGACATGAAATATAAGTTAGGCTATTTGATGAAGTGGAAATGATGTGTTGAAACATTGTGTGTGAAGTGTTGATATGCTGTATAAAAGTCAGATCCTTTGCACACTGTTACACTCTTATACATCAGTTACAGTCCGTTAACAAACATATTTGTGTTTATGTTAAGAAAAAATGGATTAACTGGATCAAACGATGTCTTAGCTTTTGTTACAGTGAATTTGATTCACTTGGGTTGTCCAAATTGTTTCTCAGTGACTCATGAGACTATGCCCACTTCTCATATTAGAAAAATATGTAGTGTGAAACACAATGCTTCAACAAAGTGATATTTGTGCTACAAGTTTTTGTCCTGTCTCTGTCAAAGGTTCTGATTTTTAGACAGTGCAGCTGTGTGTTTGTGTGTGTGTGTGTGTGTGTGCTTGGGTGGTGAGTTTGCTTTATGTGTGTCATCTGTGTACTTGAAAGCATGAGTATGTTTGGTGTGATTGGGAATATAAAGTCAGATCTGTGGTAGTTTGGTTTCATGGATGACAGCTGACCACCCCTCCCTGCTCCCTATCACCCTGCGTTCCTCCCCACTTTGTAGCTGTCCCGCACTACCCTCCAGCCAGCCACACCTACCTGGAGGTGGTCATCTACTGTGTGGGCTTCTTCTTCATCGCTGTCATGATTGCCATTGCGATTATTGTCAAGATTCGCACCTCCTCAAAGAAGAGTGACTTCAATAGTCAACTGGCTGTCCACAAGCTGGCCAAAAGCATCCCGCTGCGCAGACAGGTAACAGAAAGTAGATAGGGGGTTTGGAAAATTTATACCTTCTTTATCTCCTCTCTCTCTCTTTCCACATTCCATTTGTTAAGTCATAATTTTAAAACTCTTTGGCTCATCTGTACATTTACAGAGTTTGTTTATGCTAACAGAAACCTAAAAGCATGCATTCAAAGAGCTTTCAGGTTCATTGTAGCTCCTTGAGATCCTGTACATCAGGTAAGTATTGCTGCATTTCCACTGCATGGTATGGCTCGACTCAACTCACTGTTGGTAGACAGGATTCTCAGCCGATTGCCATGACATTACGTCTGCACTCTCTCAATTGTACAGCATTGTGTACGTCATAGTTTTGCCAGCTGTATGCCTTATTTTAAAAACTTGGTGGAGTGAATAAAAATATTGCAGTTGCTATTGATGGTAGGTTGGCTATATAAAATGGCAGGTTTGTGCAGGATGTCCTGTGTTGTTTAAATGACGGTTCTGTCTGACCAATCAGTGGTCTGCAGTGTTTTAATTCCAGCTTCTAGTATCCCCTCGGCTCACTTGGAACCTCAATGAAGGTGGTGGCAAAAAACAGTACCAGGTACTATGCACAACTTTTGCTGATGGAAAAGCAAAAAAGAGTTAGTTGAGTTGAGTTGAGTAGAGCTGTTCTGTACCATGCTGTGGAAATGTGGCATATGAGTATTTGAGGAGTATTTCTCCTCCATGGGTATGGTACATCTGAGTGGTTTGCATGGTTTCTACATGGTGGAATTTATAAACTACTCTATTTTTCATATTCTTTCGGTCACTGTTGACTAAATTATTTCTTGCTACTGGTGTCTGTTCCACTATGAGGGGAGTAATGTCAGTGTTCTTTTCCTCAGGTGTCTGTGGACTCTAGCTCCTCCATCCACTCTGGAGTGATGCTGGTTCGTCCGTCCCGCCTCTCTTCCAGCGGTTCTCCAATGCTGTCAGGGGTGTCAGAATATGAACTGCCCCAGGATCCCCGCTGGGAGCTTCCCCGGGACAGGTATGTTGTGGATTAAACACTCAGACAGCCTCAAGGCTAGAAAAATGACCTTCTGAGAGGAAAGTTATTGGTTTAAAACAGTCAGCTGGGACAGGAACCAGCTGCACAAGGAGGAAGGGGAAAGTTTTTCTCACTCTTCTCAAAAAATATGTTGTGCTGCCCTTGTGCAAGACACTGAAACTGCAGCAATCTGTGTAAAACTTACTAAACCTCAAAAGCAGAGCATCTAAAAGCTTAAAAAATGAAGGGCCAAACTTCACACAAATAATACAGATTTGGAGTTGAACCTCACTGACTGTTAATGACTGTCTCGTGTGTCTTTACCTCCTCACAGACTCGTTCTTGGGAAGCCGCTGGGTGAAGGCTGTTTCGGTCAGGTGGTGATGGGAGAGGCGCTTGGTCTCGACAAAGAGAAGCCAAACCGTGTGACCAAAGTTGCAGTCAAAATGTTGAAATGTAAGTCAGCTGTTCTCAGTTGTGTGGGTATATTGTAGACTTGGACAGATTGGTACTGAATTGATGAGATCTGCTGGAATATGTCATGGATTTGAAGAGTGGATGGCTCTTCAGTGTAGGAGATTTTACAGAAACTCCAGGGAGGAGAAAAACACCAAAACTGTGAACGGATACTAAGAGACATCTGCCTTTGGATCCCAGCCACTGTGCAAATGGGAGAGTAGAGTAAAAATTTATGAGAGCCCTTGACATCCCATATAAAACTGTTCATTAAACTGCACCGAGGAGTGAGGATGTAGGGAAAGTAGCATTTATTGTCTCCTACTTTAAGTGCCTTCCCCAGGGAGCATTTACCAAGACAAACTCCAGCCTAACTCCATAAGAACAGCAATGTTGATGTATATACCTTGCAGGGTGATTATTGTGAGGCATTTTTGGGCCCGTTCCCCTAACAGAACATCTACTAATTGCCCTAATATGATTTATTTCTCTTCCCCTCCAGCTGACGCCACAGAGAAAGACCTGTCAGACCTGATTTCGGAGATGGAGATGATGAAGATCATTGGGAAGCACAAGAACATCATTAATCTGCTGGGAGCCTGCACACAGGATGGTAGGACCAGACAGTCAGGGGTCTGCTACTGACCTGCCCTGCCCTGGCCTGCTCAGGCCAACACACACACACACACACACACACACACACACACACACACACACACACACACACATCATTGTCCCTCAGATAACCATGAACCTTACTTTAAGAGATGTGTAGAACAGCATGAGTAAATGATTCTGACACCAGCTTCCGAGCTCGCAGTTTGAATCAACCACGGCTGCTGCCATTTCCCTCCAATCATCCCTGACGAAAAGCTAAAGTAGACTAACCTTGAATGACCCTGCAGTGCTCAAAGCTCTGTTGCTTCCACTCTGAACCACAAAGCTCTTTGTTCACTTAATTAACTGTTTTAAACACTGGCTTGTATATTGAGTAACTAAATTGCATCAATCTCTTGATCTCAAAGCATTTATGACATCTGCCAATAACTGCAGTTATATTCATTTACGTACCTAGAACTCTGGGATCTGAAACTATTCGATCTTACACATTTTCACTCACAAAGGGTAGAAAGCCAAATGATCTTGATGACTTTGTGGGCTTTACTTTTGCCTTACCATCAGCCACAGATTTCAGTTTGAAGTATTTTATGATGTGCTGTGAATACTGCCACTCCCACTGGAGAGATTACTTAGCTTCCCTGTATGATCATTTCTTTACTGCTGCTATCATCTCTATTCTAAAATGTTACATGGCCTCATTTCGTGGTGATTTATTGTTGCTTTTCTTCCAATTGTTTTAGGTCCTCTGTATGTGATAGTAGAGTATGCATCCAAGGGGAACTTGCGGGAGTACTTGCGAGCTCGGCGCCCACCGGGCATGGAGTACTGCTACAACCCAGACCAGGTTCCCGTGGAGAACATGTCCATCAAAGACTTGGTGTCCTGTGCTTACCAAGTGGCCCGAGGAATGGAGTATTTGGCCTCCAAAAAGGTAACCACACAGTATAACAAGCCATTCTCAGCCTTCCACATTAAATTTACAGAATCAGTTGGAGAAACACCTTTCTATGAAAATGTATATGACTTTGAACAGAAAATATTCTCAATGCTTTAGGCTTTGTCTTTAAAACACTGATTCTGAGGACTTTGGCTCAGTTTTAGTAATGTCTGTTTTTATTTGTGCAGTGCATCCACAGAGATCTTGCTGCTCGCAATGTTTTGGTAACAGAGGACAACGTGATGAAAATAGCCGACTTCGGCTTGGCAAGAGATATCCATCACATTGATTACTATAAGAAGACCACCAATGTGAGTATTTGTTATCATTTGTTAAACAATGGGCCCATGAAACAACTCTTAATACTGTAGAAAGCCATAACATACATATCTTTTCCGTAGGGTCGTTTACCAGTCAAGTGGATGGCTCCCGAGGCTCTGTTTGACCGGATATACACACACCAAAGTGATGTGTGAGTATCACGTGCCTTCACTTTTCCATCTCACTCTCAGTGGAATGTGAGAAAACACTTAGTCGTGCAGAAAATGTAGACGCTCCTGTCTGTTTCTGTCTGCAGCTGGTCATTTGGGGTGCTGCTTTGGGAGATATTCACCCTGGGGGGCTCTCCGTATCCCGGAGTCCCAGTGGAAGAGCTGTTCAAGCTGCTGAAGGAAGGTCACCGTATGGACAAACCCTCAACATGCACTCATGAGCTGTAAGGAAACATTACACTAACAAAATCAAACATGTTCCTCAGACTCTTTTGTTACTGCTTGAGCTTTTAATATCTCTTTTCCAACATTTCCTTATTTGGTAAGGTAAAGCTAATAGGGGAATATTAAATGGCACAGCATGATCAGATGCATTGTAATTATCCTTAAAAAGATATTTTATTGTGAAATAATAAGTTTTTAAGTACACTTGACACTGCTAAATGAGCCTGTGGTCACTACATGATCAAAACAACTCTGTAATTCTGACACAGCTGCGTTGTTGGTTGTTGAAATCACAGTGGAGAAGTCATGAGGATCAGTTTCCAGTGAGTGATGGTTACAGAGTTGCAAATATATTGCTGACAGAGTCCAAATATGTGTCCCACTTTCTCATTCTGGCAGATGAACTGAATAAGTCTTGTCTGTGGTTTTCTGTTTTTGAGCCTGCCTGGTCACAACGAAGCTCACTCTGAACCAGATGTTGCCTACATCAATAGTGTAACTTTTGAGGGGATGTGTGTCAGGATTGAAACAATCTTTTTCCAATTTGACCTGCCATTGAGTGAGCCAAGTATATGGCATTTCAAAAAGAAAGTAATTTTGAAAATGACCAACAATCTGCAACGCTCGTAAAAAGCCCAGTCGCTGCTGTGTCTCATGCTTGGCCCAAACAGTTGGTATTAATATTTACATTACCCATGTTGTTGTATATCAGAAAAATTCCAGGTGCTTAGCAACGTAATAATGAAACCGACCATTGTTTGTATGACGACCAATAAAATGAAATGCTCACAGGTTTAGTGAGCTCCAAATGGAACATATTGTTCATCACTGTCTTTTAGACTGTCACCTTCCAGCTACAGCTGTATGTCAGGTTTCTGACCACTCCTCACAATAATTTAACATTTAAATTTTAAAGGTATACTATGCAAGATTTTCCCTAAAACACAATGTGTAGACTCCCGCTTATCACTTACCACACAGTAGATCACAGCCCTCTGACATCATCAGTTTACTGCTGCGCTTCTTTCAAAATTCCTTTGTGCTTCTTCAGAACTAAGCTAGTTTTCCAAATTGGAGTTAATACAATGTAAGCTACTGCAGGGTTAGCAAGTATGCTTGCCAACAGGCTACAATATTGTTCAATGTGTCAAATGTGTCCCTCACCGGTCTTTGCAACTAGAGAATGACATTATCCTTACTCTTAATGTTACTGAACAATAATTTAGCCTATTGGTAAGCGTACTTGTTAGCATAGCCTACCTAGTAAACAAGCTAATTTGCTAATAATCTGGCATATCGGCAAGTTTACGCATTAGCATAGCCTTCCTAGTTAGCAAGCTAACTCGCTAACATGTAGTAGCTTACATGGATTCTGTTCTGTGTTATTGAGGATTTTGTTTAATTGTATTAACCTCAATTTGGAAAACTATCTTAGCTCTGAAAAACCACAAAGGAATTTTGAAATAAGCACAGAAGCAGCACACTGATGATGTCAGAGGACTGATTGTTTGATTGCATTGTTGGTCCTGGAATGCGATGTGGGATGTTGATCCAGGAGCATGTCCTACTTGATAAAATCACGTTGCGCTTTAACTGGTAATTGGTTAACTGCTGAGACTACTTTTGACCGGTTACGCATGTCTGTCTGTAGGTTAATTTTGCACATCCTCAGTTTACTGCACTGTGCACCAACTGGATCTGGTTGGAGTTCGCTATTGGTTCTGTTCATTTGGCTATGATTACACGTAACTGACCTAACAGCGTTGCTGTGGAAACATTGTGCTCAGTCTCTGGTCTCCCCACAGGTCTCCCCACAGGTCTCTCTAGTGAGTGTAACGCCATTTAGCATTAGCTCTGTTAGCACTGTTAGCAGTATTAGCATGGCTAGTGGTGCTAACATTAACAATGCCAAAGGGGTTTTGCAGCTCAAAATAAGGCTGCTTACTCACCGGGGAGGCAGGAGGGTGGCTCCTATGTTTCCCCAGCAACCAATCCCATCACGGGGATGGTGTTACCAGTGGTAATCATAAATGAGCGGCATTGCAAGCTAGCTTCCACCCAACCCAGGTGGTGCACAGTGCAGAGTGTCCGAAGCTAGCTTAACAGTGGAGACTGGGGGTTGGGTAGTGGGTACTATGTTTCTGCGTGTTAACACAAAAATAAAAGGCAAGACACTTGCATCACAGAACATTAAAATTTCACAAGCTCTAAATGGATGACACTTTGAAACACAGTGCCAAAACCCATTAAGCCAAAGGAGCACCAAACTGAAAGGCCTCTTGTATTTCACATCTTCTTTTTTTTTTGTTTGGTTGGTTGTTTGGTTTTCTAAAAAAAATTATAGCTTAGTTACTGGTTAATGACTGTCAGGCTATCAAAAGCAAAATGAACTGAGCTGACATCCCTAGCAGAGACCCTGGGAACTTTATAAAAAGGTAGCAACAAGGTGCCGGACTGTAAGCAACATGTTGTGAGAGGAAGCTACGAAAATTTTAGACACAGCGAAGAATATACCTAACGAAAGTAAAACTCCTGCATAGTATACCTTGAATGTTAGATTTTTTTTTTAGGATTGTAGGATGTTAAAGGCAATCTCTTGATCTCTGCAGGTATATGATGATGAGGGACTGCTGGCATGCTGTGCCCTCTCAGAGACCCACATTCAAACAGCTGGTAGAGGACTTAGATCGCTGCCTGGCCATGACATCCAACCAGGTCAGTCCTTCTCTCCTCATCATATAAGAAGAAGCAGAAATGTCTTTTTGAAAGTGAAATGAATATTTTTCCCCCTCCCTTTGTTGCCTACAGGAGTATTTGGAGCTGTCAGTGCCTCTGGACCAATATTCCCCCAGCTACCCGGACACCCGCAGCTCCACCTGTTCCTCGGGCGAGGACTCGGTCTTCTCCCACGACGCTGGAGCTGAGGAGCCCTGCCTGCCAAAGTTCCCTCCCCACTCCAACGGGGCAGCCATTAAGAAACGCTGATACCTCATCTCCATTCAGACAAACATTGACATTTCCTCTGCTCCCTGCCTCATGGGGTTGGACTCTTCCCCACATTCCCAGAGATGAAGCTAAAAAAACACTGGTGCTCTGTGAGAAAGGAGCTTTGAGAGACACCTTGTAGAACTTGTTGGATCACATGGACTGAGGAGTGCAGCCGTTTCCCAGTTCTCGGTGACGATGATGTTTATGGGGCACTTTGTATTAACGGGAGTGGCAGTTTGTCACAGTGTCAGAAAAAAAGAGCAGACTCCCTCTCTTCTTTCCACTTTGGGCATTCCACGGGTCAGGAGAATCGAAAGGACTGACTGATCATGTCAGCTGTTTGTTTGTTTTGTTGTTTTTTGTCCCTCCATCAGTAGTAAAGGACAACATTCTGCTTTTCAGACCAAATCCAGAGATTACACGACCAAGGGACATGCAGCACCGTGGTCCTCTGCATCATTCACTATCTTCTTGTAAATACAGTTAGAAAATTATAAATATGAATATATATTTACATTGTACTCTTATTTTTATTACCATAATTGATTTATTTTCTTTTGTACAAGGATGCTTTTGTTTGATTCATTTTTTTAATATAGTCTGTAGGGGCAGTTGTTACATGATCTTTAAATTGCTGAGGATTACATGGCCAGTTTTTTAGCTGTATCACAGCTTTGATTCCCCTAAATTTACCGCATAATCATCGATGGAAAATATATATCAGGTTTTCTATTTTTTAACAGTAAGTGCTTTTCATGACTCAACCTGCAATACAGTGTAACTCAGTGTTTGGGGATTTTGTCCACCAGAAGAGATAGATTTATGAAAATATTTGTTGTGTGTGTGTGTCTGTGTGTGTGAGTGTGCATGTGTGTATGATGTATGTGTGTAGAAAATTTTATCTTGTCTCACTCAAGATTGTTCATTTACTGCAAGGATGGTCACAACTGTAAATATTCCTGGTTGTCCGCCATGCTTGTTGAAATCCAGAGTAATTTGCTTCAGACAACATCATGCACTTCCACTGTGCATGCCTTCCATGTGATGAACTTATCTTCTACTGTAAATGCTTAAACAGGAGTTACATTTGCTGCTTATAACTTCTGATGAAGGGTTGCAGAACACGTATGTCATCGTAAAAGGATTACATTAAATAAAATGGTATCGAAAAACAAACCGCTGAAGCTTTCAGAGTTTGAACTCGACTCCATAAACGGGTCAATAAATATCGAGAACTTCATGTTTGTGATGTAAATCATGTTTACAGAGATGGAACAACGGCCACTTCAATCTCCCACCCATTTAACACGGGTTGCTGGGGCCTGATTAGATATGATAATGTGCTGCTGACATGAGAAGAAATGTTGGCGAGCGCAGAAAGCCACAGCCGGCAGTAAACATGTAATTTATGGGTGTGGGAATGGCTTGGCAAGTGCTGGTGCTACACTTCCATCCATCAACTACACCAACCTTGATGCCTGTGTCTGGCTCTGGCTTCCTGCCATTGGCTGATGCATCACCTGGACTGCAGTCTCCACGCAACAGGCTAAAATCAGCCGCACAGCGTGACTGGCTCTCAACCTTTTTTAAAAGCCAGCTCTTACAGCTTGGGTCAATGCAGTTAGCCTTCTGTGCATACTGTATTACAGCGGAAGGGGTGTGCAGTTTATTCGTTAATAGACAACAGATCCTTGCTACTTTTATCCCAACTGTTATATGAATTCAAGCTGCTGGGATTTGTAAATTACCACCAACATACTGTGCGCTCAACAACACATGTCATGGCCTTCCAGGGTACAAGGTCACGGCCACCTCCAGATTTCCACACACATTTCCAGGAATCAAACAAATATATGACCTTATTGTTTTGGGGAGGAATATCCTCCACTCCTGGAAACGGGGGGTAATAAAGAGTATCATCTGTGCTGTGGTTGAGGTGATGATGAAGAGCTTTATTTAAGAATAGAGAGGACAGGAGAGGCCTCGCTTTATAACCTGCTAATGGTGCAGAGCGAGGAGCGCAGGTGCCATTAGATGGAGCGGGTTATCACTTCTGACAGATGGCGCAGGAAGAGTTCAACAGAGCAAAGTTCATCAGATATTGTCCAGCATAGTGTTCAGCTGATATAGTAGCTGTAAATTATGAACTTACCAGTGTGTATATATTTTGCTGTGATGGGGACGCATGGAGGAAGGTGTTTATTGTCAGGATTGGGGAATGTGACAGCATCTAATTAAATGGTTTCTAATCACTGAGATGAAAGAAGGGACTGCTATGTCCTGTTTTTGTCTTCTCAGAGAAATTACCATCTGATGACTGATTGGGGAATGAAAATTGTTTTGGGAGTAATGGAATTTCAGCCATCCGAGCTTTACCCAGTAATTGGTATGTTAAGCTCCAGCAACACCCTTGCTCAATTGCGGTCAGCCTAATATCATGTGTCCCATTATACCAGCTTATTTTTAAGACGTCGTGCCCTTAATTGCAGGATGCACATTTAGAAAATGTTCTTTCCAGCACTGGCTGAAAACACTGATGAACAAAAGCTTAGCCCTGTAATGGACCAGGGCTCTTGATGTGAAAGTGGGTGAAATTTTGTGGGCTGATGTGTGGAAAAATGCTACACATCCTTTCCGTTGCACCCTCCAAAAAATGAAATTGTCCAAATTGTGGGCTACTGAAGGCTCATGATTATAACTTCTGTGGGGATGCAACAAAGTCAAAGAACCATGGTGGGAATCATCTTAAAGCAAAATAGGCATACATTATTAAACATGTATTCTTGGATATCTGCATGATTAATCCAAATAAAACTTTTCCTTTAAGCTGAATAGGAACTAAACAACTTGGTTGACTTTATTGTATAAACCTGCAGAGTTGAGCAGTGAGACAATTTTCGTCATTATTACTAAACTACTAAATGAGCAATCTCAACTTCCTCCCACTGTAATAAAAAAAAAAAAAAAAACAGAGAAAAAACATTCTGGATATGAACACTGCCTTGCTCAAGTGATGTCATTTGGAGCCAGAGACTGCACAGTAGCAATTGGGGATATGGAGCCGCTGTATCAAGGTCCCTTCCTATACACCCGCCTGACTAATTTAACTTAAAAGAAAAATATTCTTTAACATACAACCACGTAATAACATCCCGTATTTTGACTTTTTAGTTTGGCCCTTGTCCACTAACATGGAGGGGGCAGGGTTTATAACCTATACTGCAGCCAGCCACCAGGGGAAGATCAAGATGTTCTGGCGAGCTTTCATGCCATCCATCTTTATGTAGCCTACAGTCTTGACAAGTATTAGAGGAATTCCTCAGACATTCAGCTGCACTTTATGTTTAGTTCTAATTAGCAAATTTTAGCTTGTTAACATAGGATGGTGAACATGGTAACCACATAGATACATGGTAATAACTACATACCAAACGCCAAAATGGCACCTTTTCAGTCGTATGGAATTGCTCGCCTGGAACATTCAGGCATGGATGTATTAAGGGACCTGGGTACAGCATAGGAGGCAGAACCCTGTTTATTTCTATGAAAGTTGCTCAGTGGTGCATGAAGCCAAAATGGTTCGACCTCTGCATCTAAAATTACCCGAATGATTGGGCACTACTTCCACATTGTGCAGCCAGGCACACTAGAGACTTTTGCCGGCCGAGCTGGCTACTAATGGTTTAACACTCCGCTAACTTGAATTGGTATAAAAATTAATTCAATTCAATCTGGAGACTTTCCAAATGTCATCGGCCCAATTTGATTAAATCCTGATAGTAAAAGGAGTCAACTGATGGGGATTATGATGTTAAAAACAATGTATCCACTGATTTACAGACGTCTCTTTCACCATGTAAATCTATGGGAAAAACTCTTCAGCATTATGTGACGGATTTGGGAGTTGTAATTTGTATTTTTTGGCCACTATGAAAATTTACTTTAAAGCTCGGCAAACTTCCTGGGGGCCTGCATTCAAGTTTTTACATTCCGGGTTTAATTCTGCAGTAAGTGGCGCTTTGAATGTGCACAGTAGTGTTCCCCTGCTGGCCCTGCCTGCGAGTTCCTGCTCTGCTCATAGACTGTACATTGTGGTGATGTCATTGATTTTTAAGTCGCTTTTCGAAAAGTCTGGAGAGCCTGGAGCTTGACCTTGCAGTTCATGGTGCTCTGTCAACCGTTTCACAGATGTCATTTACAATGGTGGTCTATGAGGAAAATGATCTATGGGATTTTCTTCGCTGCAGTACTGCGAGTGGCCACCGAGAAAAATTGGAAGCAAGGTTGAACGGTGTTCCTGTAGGAGAATTTGATTCTCATTGTACCCATATTAGCATTCTAACACTAACATTTAGCTCAAAGCACTGCTATGCAAAAGTACGGCCTCAGAGAGGGGCTAGCATGGAGATGTGTTGAAGTGTGATATTAAATAACTGTGATTAATTTTACAATCTATGTTGCTATCTCTAATTAGAATGTCACTCTTGTTTAGGTTTTTGTGTCACTGCCATCTCCTCTTAGGTAAATTAATCTTTTGATTTTATTAAAGATGTTGATTTCATTATTTTATTCAATTGCATGCCTTCCATAGGAATGAATGCATCATCACATTTTAAGATATAAATTACTTAAAAAATCAACACATCATCTGCAAACTGTACATCTCCCCTTAATAAGCGCAAGATGAGACTCATGCATGTATCCTTGGTGGCCTGTTAGATGAATTGCTTTGTGTTCTTGTTTACCCCAGATAGTTTGATTTATTCCAGTTTGGGATTATCATCTCCATGTCTAGAGAGAAGCCGAAGCCTCACCATCAATCTCCACCCTGTGCGTTTCCTGTCAGCAGTGGCAGATGACCTGCCCTTCAACTATATGCCACCCTGCAGAGGAGACATGTCGTCAATCAGAGTATCATTCTCAGCCGCAGTTAGGAAAGAGGGTCCTGGGAGGGTGACGCCAAGTGGTGATGATGGCACTGTTGATGGTGTGTATTTGTGTGTGTTTCTGCTTATTTTAGCCTCTAGGAAACAAGGAGTGGTGACATCAGCCTGTTGTCATGCGCCCCTGTCTCCTCACAAATGAACTGATTATTTATGGTGAGAGGGAGGGGAGTTTAGTGGAGGGGAGCCGTCAATGCATATGAGCGGACAGAAAGGAGGGTTACAGCAGTGCAATACTGGGACTCATGAATATCATTCTGGCCAGCATCCATGTGCAAGGTGAAGGAGACATGTCTCTTGTCCTTGCATTCCTCCCTATGCCGAGTACATAAAAAAGAGACCACAGACAGTTCAGACATGAAGTGTATGTGGGAGACCGCAGCAGACAAGCTCAGCTCTGATGCACCCTAGATTGCTGATTTCAAAACAGAGGAGGAATTTTAATTTTCTGTTGTTTGCTCACTCTGACAGATTCCCCGCCCTCGTTAACATTAGTTAAGATGATGAGCAGCTGCTTTGTGTCTAAATGTGGCCGCTGTGGTTTTGGGCGCAGTTCACTCTTGATGACAGATTTTGAAGAACAAAATATGTAATACTTTTAATAATTTTTTATGAATGTTTTGTCACCGGATGTCGACGTCTCATTGCTGAACCCTCTGTTGGCCTCCCGAAATAGAAATGACAGATAGAGGCAGTCGGTGTCCTCTCCTCGCCTATGCTCTTTGGTTGTTGATGTTTCTGCCTCCACAGAGGGCCCGGGCCCCTGTTTGTGAGATGGCTGTCTATATGACAGGTCCCCAGCTCCCCGGCTGCTGTGTGGGACAGACATAACAGAAGGGGTGAGCCTGGGGCACGGCCTGTCACTCACTGCGTGTCTCACTATTGTCTTTGAGTTGCTGCCTTTTTCCTTCTTTTCTCCACATCATAAAAACCATAAGCAGATAAGTTTGTGAGGAACTATCTGCTCCCTGCACTACAAGCCTTGTGTTGAGCTCAGCTGGATTTAAATAGGCTAACATTTAAGATTACAATCCACAAATTACAGTGTAATTACTTAGAAATTACTCAGATATGGGAGTGAACTCTAGGTCAACTGGTAGAGTGTTTGTCCCATGTAGAGTCTTTGCAGCAGCATGGGTTCGATGCCTACCTGCAGCCCTCTCCTGCGTGTCATGCCCCTTCTCTCTGCTCTTTTTCTTGTCATTGTGAAGCTGTCCTATATAAAAAAGAAAGGACTCAAATATGGAGTACTTAATACCCTTATTACAAACCTTATTAAACTTGATTGGACAACAAACAGCATAAAGAATACCGTGATATGATCTTTGTTAACTAATCACATTTTGCATGAGGAATTCCAGCCAAGGTAACGGACATAACTTTTTAATCATAATATGCTACGATCAGGACAAATCATTGAGAATCTATTTCCACTAAAAGTGCCCACATCCCAGTTTATGTCCGGAGTGTGTGAGCTGTAAAATGAAGTGGTCCCTAGTTAATCCCTATTTCACTGTAATTATAGTGTAGTTGGTTTGGGTTTATTATATGTAGGCTTAAAATGTTGGTCCCTTGTATAGACCCTGTAATTATTTATTGCACTGGGTAATACTATTTAAAGTTAGTGTTATTTATTTTGAAGTTCCCCTTAAAGACATTTTTTTAACCCTTTTTCCTCTATGTTTTTCCTTCTTTCAGATAAATACCTCTGTTTCTACCTGCAGAGGCGGGACCAGGTCACTATTTTGCAAGTCACAAATAAGTCTAAAGTCTTTGTGCTCACAACCCAAGTCAAGGCAGGCAAGTCTCAAGTCCTAAACTTTGAGTTTCAAGTCCTAAACAAGTCATAATGCGCTCTTCAACAAATGTAATGCCATTTAACAACATACAAATAATGTCTTAAATTAACAAAGAAATCACAAACACTTTGTAAAATGTGTTTTTAAAATGACTTAGCTTAGTGATAGCTTGCCAACTATGTTAATTGTCCTTTGTGCAAATTCAGATGTAGAACTTCAAAGTTCTAAGTTGTGTCTCTGTCTGTAATTTTCACCCTGCACTTTTTGCATACTACATTTAATTTGTTGACCTCTGCATATTTTTTGTACACAAACAAAATGATCTTCAATGTCATTTTTCCAACTGCAGTGATATAATGTTGGTTATTGGTGTTAGCTCTCCATGGTTCACTCCTGGTACTTGATTGGATGCTGTCGGATTGATTCAAATAAAGTGGATCAGGGGACTTAAGTGTCAACTTGCTGAGAATGAATAGAGTTAATGATGGTTGATTCAGAAAATAAAGGTAAATGAATTGATTAAATAACATACTATTTAATCTTTGAGCTTGGGGAAATGCTTTAAGTATTTTCATGTAAAAAGGCTCAAGTACAAGTGTAGTCATGGTGTTAAAGTCCAAGCCCAGTTGCAAGTCTTTTTTTGTTTTGTCAAGTTGACTCTTCATTAAAGTCATTCAATTTGTAGCTTGTGTCTGAGTTGATACCTAAATGTACAAAAAACTGTAAATAAAAAACAGTCACTAATTTGTAGACTTTAATCTAAAACTTTACCAAAAAAAAAGTCTGCAAAAATGTCACAGGCAAGACTGAAAATCTGAATTTGTGAGGCAAAAGTTTCTGCACATTGTCTGGTGGCAAAGTATATATCTGGCATGACTTGTGGAAAGAGTATTTATGGCGTCTGGAGGCACGGGTGTGGTCAGGTAAATGAGATGGGTGAGGGTGTTTGTTTGGTGTCGAACTAGCAGGGGGGTGGAGAGGCGGGTAGTGGTAGTGGTGTCTGCCCAACAAGGTGTGTTGGCGCCCACACAAAAACTGACGCCTACAGGCATGGCCCCGCCTCTTTCCCACCAGATCGACTTTCTTCAGCGCAGGAATGAGACACAGACACCTCCTCCAGGCTGAGACATATAATCTGGGCCTGTCAGGGCCTTTATCAAACAGGATCAACTGGTGCACTGGGCCTTTCTCCGCAGTCCCCACAGGCAGAGGGATACCTGCACACGCATTCCTTCGACACATCCCTGTCCCAAGAGGCGTATCACCTGTCTTTTATGGCAGCTCAGCTCGAGGATGACAGAGGGGGAGGGCAGGGGTACAGTTGCTCCTATGTATTGTCCTGATTGAAAACTAAGATAGCAGCGTGGCCTTCGGTTTGGAGGATTTTCCTGGTCCCCTGAGACTCAGGATGTCAAAATGCTGATCAACAGAAAATCCCTTAGAAAAAAAAACAGATTTTTGTCTTTGTGCTTGTTTTGTCACTGCAGCCTGTTTCCATTGCACAGATAATGATAATATGACCTGTTGATTGCTGGAGATTAGTTCAGTAGGCCTTTATAGCCCCTTGAGGATACTGCAGCCCAGCTGAGGGGGCCTTCCCTGGCTCAGTTGTTGTAGCTTGTCACTGTGAGTGACCAGATAAGAGAGGGTATGAATCAAAGCGGCAGCGTCGTTGTGCACAGAACTCTAATCATATCACGCGCCCCTGAGCCATATGTCTTTGTACTCTCTTTAATTGAATTGAGCCCAGGATGAGATTGGCTGACATACCTTCCAGTGACTGAGCCGCACTTAGGGAGCGAGGCGAGGAATAAGAGCAATTTGGGATGGTTGTTTTCTTGGCACAGTTTGGTATACAATCCTAAAGGTATCCTACGGCCTGCAGTTTCATTTCACAGGTTTCATAGCTCCTAACAGACATGCCCAAGGCACCAACCTTTATCGTCTAGTATGAAATAATTGTGAATTTTATTGGCATGTTTGCAGCCTGGCAATTGCTTATTAAAGACAGACTCATCAAAAGTGACAGATTTGTGCTCAGCAAGGCGTGTAGTGACAAACACTTACCTTATTAAATTTCTTGGTCACGTGTAAATGCATTATTTGCTCCTGCCTTGCCGAAGAGTACATCTGACGTCAACTTGTCCTCAGACTCGGCCAGCTGAATTACTGGCATCTATCAGCTAGTGGCCTCATGAAGACACATGAAGATTAAGTTAATGATTTAACGCCTTAGAATTGCCTGTTTATTTGTGCCCTTGTCCACCTCTGTTAATCACTTTGTGTAAAGAACTGCAGAGGAGCTGCAGACATGTTGCATTCATGTCTCTAACAGTATAGTATCTACAGTATAGAGACACCACAACGTGTGCATACATGTCTGACTGAAGTCTCAACACCTTTGTGACTCCTGTATGAAAAGACGTTGCCTGGAGCACCTCAGTTTTTTTCCCCGAAAAAAAACTGAGGTGAAACACATTCGTCTTCCCTCCTATTTTGTTTTTCCTGCTTCCTGTGCAGCCAGGAGGCTAAACCGTGAAAGCCAAACAGAAATGGAAACAGACAGACAGAGAGGTCTTTTCAGGCTCCTTGGCCCATAATCAGGGTGGGATGTGGGTTTGAAACCGGACTGAACAAAGTCAGTGTTAAACGTGGTTGTGACGTAGAGTTAAAGTTGTCCAAACAGAGTTGATTCCAGGTAAAGTGGGGCTGGCTGATGAAGAGCTGATTTTAGAATGCATACGTGCCAGACGGCAGAGGATATAATGAGACGGTGAGAGTCTGGCACCGGAGACAAGAACACTTTGTGATGTTTGATGACTAATTTTTGCCAAACTCAGCATGGCCAAGTGTTCCTTCCCTCTAATGCTGAGCTCTCAGAGTGAGTGTTAGCTTGGCTGAACTTCTTTTATTACTTGAAAAGTTGATATGAAACAAGGCGGCTATAGAAGCACAGCTGTTAAAGCTATACACTGACTGCTTGTAGAGACACATTAAATCCTCAGAGTTCATGCTCACTGCTGCATTTATTTAACTTAAAGCAACTATAATGGATTTTTTTTTTTTAAATAAAGTATACATGACAATGTGAAAACAATGTAAAAGGGGACATTTATAGAGATGAACCTACAGAGAATCAGAATCTGAATGTGCAGCTCCCCTCAGCTTTACTGAACTTTATAGTGAGTTTCAGCTCATTGTTTAGCTTTCCGGCTCGCAACAAGTGTTGTTTTCAGATTCAGCCAGCAGCTATTTTCAGCAAAGAAGCTGTAAAAATTCATTGTACCAGGGTGTCTTCAGGTATCAGACACTTAAATGTAATGCCTTTTAACCCTTCCATGCATGAATTATGACTACCTCAGTCACAGTTTTTTTTTTCACAGTGTTTATTTTTTCTCTTCAAACATTTTTTTAAAGCAATAATTTTGCTGTGGTGGACAGTATACATTTTTTTTTACTAAAGACATATACCCAATGAAAAATTGATATATTATGTAAAACCCTATGAATATATTTGAAATGCTTTTAAACTAGTGTGTTCACATACTTAAACATATTCTCGTACTGTTCCTTGCAATGCAAAAGCATTGAGCCTTGACTCGTCAGTCTCTCCACTCTCTCTTTACACCTCCCTCCTGTACCTCCCTTCCTTCCTCCCTAATTCAGCTTCTTCCTCTCGACTCCTTAACCCCCCACACACCTCCCACTATTGAACTATATATATTTTTTCAGTGAACACTTTCTACAGAATTCCAAAATACTGATTTTGCTACAAAAACTTAAAGTTACATTCAACATGAATGTAACCAAAACCAAAAAAGTCACTGCAGATTAAGTATTTTTAAGGATAACAAGGTCTGAGTATTAATTGTAGCTGAAATATAGCCAGCGATGAAAGATGTCCGGTTTAGTGGACAGATCGTTAACTGTAATTTCCTCCCAGCATCAAATCAATAACTCTAAATTTTAACAACTGCATTACTCTTTAGATGTTAATTGATGTTACCAAGTTTTATTAACCTGCAGGGTTTTATATTACAGAGACCAACTGGCGATAAATTCCTGCGCTGCATGACTTTGCTTTCATTCTGTCGGCCATCTTGGTCTGAAGAGATTTGTGTTACACTAACAACACCTGGCCAGTGGGTGGCAGTGTATGGAATGACGCACTAGGGTCCGTTGTAGTAGGTAACTTGCAACTATAGCATCAAAACTCATACATATATGAGACCATGGCTTTTAACTAGCTGTCCACTGTAGTGTCCACTATACCTGAAAGGGTTAAGACCTTTTAAACATAATATTTTTTCCCCCAAATTTAATACTGATTTTTGGACAAATCATCTTTTTTCTTATTCAAGTACAAATGTAAGTAGCACATATGTGGTCCCATGCAGAGGTAGGTTTTTATGTTGGAAAATGATTATCACAGTGGGTTAGGTTAAGCTATATTTTGCCAACAGGTAAGTGCGAGTATAAAGTAAAAGACAGTTTAGGTTTAATGACAGGTTTGTAAGATTTAGGGGGATTTGGATGCATCTCACAGTGAGAACTGCAGGTTGCAACAAGCTGAAACTGAAACTTCTCCGTCAGTGTTCATTGTTCAGGAGGTTTGTAAAGAGGAATTATTAAAAGACTCAGTGATTTAAACTGTCAAAACACTGAATAAGTCAGTTTCACAGAGCGCCTGCCAACTATGGTGGCCCGCACGAAAACGTGAATGTCTATATAGAGACTGTGTTTGGTTTGTCCATTTTGGGTTACTGTAGAAACATGAAGGTGTGACTCTTTGAACAAGGATCCACTCCCTATGTAGATATAAACAGCTCATTCTGAGGTAACAAAAACACAAAGATTCTTATTGTCTGGTGATTATATACTAAAGAAAACATATTCATTATATTATGTTCCATTTCTGCTGATATATCCCACTAAATCCTACACACCAGAAATTTAAGATCTGTTACATCAAAAGTGTGGACTTTCACGCAGGTGAGCTTGACTCATTTTGACAAAAGTAAATTAAAATTTGAATGAATGGAATTCAAGATTAAATGTTTGTCGCAATAAAGACAATTTTTTTATTTAAGACATTAAGACTTTTTAAGGGCTTACTTAGCACCAAATAACAGTTGTTAGAGACCAGAAACAGAGATAAAAGGATTGAATATAGGACTTGCTTTCACAAGGGGGCCACAAACATGCCTCCAAGTTGGCAACAAAGTAAATTACTACAGGCTTAAATAAGAATTCCATAAAATGTACTGTCATTAAAAAATGAAAATAAAGTACATTAAAGGAATAGCTGGACAATTTGGTAAATATTGGCAATAATCCAAAGTCCAGTGGATAAATACCATTAGCTTTTTGTTGAGGGAACCACATCAATAGCTTTGAGTCGGCCTACAAAAAAGTCATCCCTCCCACACTGTACAAGCATATCTCAAAATATACACTATTCCTTTAAGAGTTGCTACTAAAGTCTCATTCAAAATATAAAGCAGTAACTTCTGAAGACAAAAGCATGCATAACATTTATTCCATACAGCACATTTCCCAAAACAATATTTTGCACTGAGACCTGTGATTTAGTTAAGTATGCCTGCATAGGGAGAATTTTCTGGATTAATCTCAGCAGCATTTCAGATTCCTCTGCCTCACACAGGGTTTCCAGCTGCTGTTTCATGCTCCGTTCTCTATGCCATGCAATTATGCTAGTTCCCACCGGAGGTTTGGATTGGGTGGAGCTCAGCAAGGAGTAAGCTCAGGCATTAACTGCTCCTCACTGAGCATAACTTACATGAATCCACAAATACAGTTGGAACAAAAAAAGCTAAGATGCACGCAAACACACGGCAGCAAAGCACAAAAGAAAATAAACCATAAAAATAGCTGCTGTACAGGAAATGGCATTCCTTAGGCTAACTGGATAAGGCACAGAGAGACGCCACCCATAATTTTGTAAATGATTCACATGTGAAATCACTCTCTCTAAAAATGTCTGTTACAGTGAGGCTTCACAGGCTTCAGGGATGGACAGATTTCAGAAGAAACACGAGAGTCTTTCCACTGATAACCATCAAAGTGTCACAAGGCAAAGAAAATATCTAACAGATTTCAAACCAGGCCCCTGAAGACATTCTGAGCTTTTCCTCTTTCCTTTGTCAAGATAATGCTTTTTATTTGATTTCAAAGCTTACAGTAGGTACTATGACAGGAAGAAAGAAAGAAAGAAAGAAAGAAAGAAAGAAAGAAAGAAAGAAAGAAATGAAAATAATGATTAGATTATATACTATCTGAACAGTTACCATCTCCTTTAAAAATGAGATAAGATGTAAACAAGCCCATGCTGTGCCCCTGCTGCCTGTCTGAGCTGTGAACAATGTGTTGAGACCTGGACAGACAGTGTGTCGCAGGGTCTCTGCTTGTGACAACAGAGTCGTTGTGAGGGAAGGCTGGTAATGCCTGGCACTGAGGCTGCAGCACTGCCAATGCTGTCAGTGACCATTCAGCCACTCTCTGCACAGTTGCCTGCCCTGGGTGGGTTTTACTTTGTGGACAACAGCGCCCTCTGGTGTCACGGTGTAGAATTGTTTTTTTTTTGTTTTTTGTTTTTTTTTAAGTGTCATGTCATGTATCTGTTTCTTATCTGCTGTTTGTGCATGAAATAATTAATTCCAAGAAAGCACAAGTTGATTCATGCACATAGTTTTAACATTAACATTAAAAACTCTCTCCCAAATCCAAAAACTAGAGCGTTAAAACCTAAATTTATTATGTCATAGGGCACAAAGTCTGAAGCTGCTCCTTTGATAATGAATTGGGAAAGATGTTCTAGATGACCCTCGGAGCACCCAGGGCAGGGATCGGCAACCTTTACAATCAAAAGAGCCATTTTTGTCCAAAAAAAAATAAAAAATTAAAAAATGTCTGGAGCTGCAAAACATTTTTCAGCCTTATGATGTAAGTAACACAGCCTATCAGGTCTACATTTGCCTGTTTTACAACAAGATGGCTACTCAGCAGTGGCCTGTTTATAATAGTTTGGTACTTTAACCTTGCAGCATTAGTGGTGAAAGCAAACAAATCTGTCCACACGCTATTAAATTCTCTATTTTCCTCTAAAACCTAAGGCAAACCATTGCTATTTAGGTGCAAATTTTATAGCAAAGGGTGCGAGGCCATAGAATTGATTTTCTTTTCTTTTTAAAGCATCCCATTCATTGCCTATGGAGCAGCTCCAAACGTTATACCCAATGACATCACAAGTTTGAGATTTATTTCTCTGGTTTCTATCTTTGAGCTCATGTTCACAAGTAGTGATTGAACCTCCAAGATCGTGGAAATAACACTGGGATTCTTAATTTAGGTGGTGTTCCCCTTTAAAGTTTTAGAAAATAACCCACATTACATCATCAGGGTGATCTCAGACTGAGCCTCTAATTTTGAATTGAAAGCTCATGTTACAAACTGGAGGGTGACGTCAGAGATATTGTGGATGTACCCGCAAGGAAGGTCAAGATGCTACTGAGTTGCATTATCGGAATTGTAGGACCCAACAGAGTTCGACCCAAACTACAAACCAAAAAGTCAGGATATCTTGGCTTGTGCTGCTTTGATTGTCCCTGCGTTCATGTGGTGTTGGCACAATCAGAAATACAAGTTTCCCACAGGAAAAATCCACGAATGGCCCCTCAAGTCAGAACCACAGCTTGGAAAATTTTGGTACATGACGTGCGTTGATGTTATATTGTGCAGGAGTAAGTAAATGTTTGGTTGATGTTAAGAAACATTTTATTAATTCATTTATTGCATATAAATTTTTTGCTCACATGTAATTTGTAATATGGCACTAGGCTGAAGCTGTTAGTTGCTGTCCAAGTAGAATGACCTAGTTTACTGATGAAAGTTATTTATTAGAATTAACCCTGATAACAAGTCAGGTAAGACAATAGTTGGTTTTCGGGAATGTCCTGTGGCAGCAGCAAGTCTTGGACAAAGTCACTTAAAGCCTCAAACTGTTTCACCAAACGTGGATAGCAAAATGAATCTTCACTGGGACATTAAATTCTCTGAACAATAAAATACAACACATCCTTTTTTGTAGCGTTCATGTTTTTTCCACATTATGACTCAAAAGCTCATTAACACACTGAAGTCAGAAGAACGACTCAGGAATTAATACCATCCGAGGAGCACTTGAATGCAGCATGTGACCCTTCATTTTTAATCTTGCAAGTCCCCAACCTAATGGTGCAATACTTAATCACTGGAGTACCCCTTTAAAGATGTTGTTCATTTTCTCTGTCATCTAGGAGAGTGTATTTACAATACAGATTGTATGAAACTCCCAGATCTACCTATAGCTCATGTCTTTTGATCAGCATTTGTATTCAGATTGGCTTCATCAGTGTTTCTCTGTGTGCACTTTCATGCTTCATGCTTTGAGAAACTCTCAGCACTGGTTGCTGTTTAGAAACTGCCAGAACATAGACCCCCGCCCACACACTCAGCCACTGACACATGGATGCAAGCACACACATTTTCTCCCTGCATCCCTGATGCCTCCTCGTCTGCTCTCATGACTGCAGCAGCTCGACATGACTTCACACATGATAAGAGCTCCACAATAATCTTCCATCAGCACTGACCCAACCTCCCCGCCCCTCTTTCTGCCTCCACGCTGCTGCTGTTGTTTAAGGCTTTCTGCCTGTGCTGTAGTAAATAATTTATTGTCAGCGGCGCTACCTACAGGTCCTAGTGCGGAGAAAGCACTCCTGCTCGTCATTCCTGCAGTGTTCACTCTGGCAGCAGCTCCTGAGAGAGACAGAGAGAAAGATTGCATAGATCCAAGGAAGCTGCAGAGCACCCACACCCACCGAGGATACACAGGACTCCCCCTCCTCCCTCCCTTTCTTTCTCTCACTCTGTCTCTCTTTCTCGTGCTCAGCTCTGCACTCAGCATTATCAGATCTGTTGGGGCTGTAGGTACGCTGACCATCGCCTCTCAACAAGCCACTTGAGGAGAAACTTCAAGAAGCTCATCAGCTTCCCTTTCCTCCTGCCCAAGGATGCTGAAGCTCAGACAAGGATGGACAAGGCTGATCTGCTTGTCGCTTCTGTGCCTGTGTCTCAGCCTGCTGGGGGAATCAAACGCCAGGAGAGCCCCCAAGATACCCCGCTGTCCTGCTACCTGCTCCTGCACCAAAGACAGTGCCTTCTGTGTGGATACTAAGGCTATCCCCAAGAGCTTCCCCCCTGGAATCATCTCTCTGTGAGTCCAACATTTACATGTGTGTGCTTTTCACTCACCAAAAGCAGCTTTTCATAACCTGTGTGCAGGCTGGTACAGATGGCTACATCACTGATGTCACCCTGCATTATGTAACGAAGCGTGAATCCTTACTTGTCTTGTAATTACCTAAAAGTGAATATTGGTATGTTGCCAACTGATGTTTTCTTGATGCAACGTGTCTTTGCATTAACAGAGAGATGTATACCAGAAAGCATTACATCATCATAATAAAAATGTCCCTTCACTGTGCCATATGCTGAACTTCGCAAAAGGAGCACAGCAGTAAAAATCCTGCCGAGCTCCAGGGAGGAATACTAACAATAGATTCCCTATCTCACTGCAGGAGACCTGCTTGTCCTCTGAGAGATCTAAGATTGAAGAGAGTTCAGGGATTCGTTCAATAAATGGAGCACATGTAATGAAATGGAAAGCTTGACACTTGATGGGGGAAGGTTATGTATTGCTGAGAAGGTTAAACGGTGCCCTCTTTGATGTGATATTGACCCCCATCGCCCGTGAATTGAATATTGAGTCAAGGGAATTCCAGAGCGCAAGCTGGTGGAGGTTGCCCTCATTTTTCAATAGAGAAGAAGTAAAGAAGTGGAGAAGGAACTTGTGTGTCCTAGTTTTTAAAAGATTTAGCCCTGCTTGATATTTAATCTGCAAAGACGGCCTAACCTGAGAGAAGACTTAAAACAAATACAGTCAGGGTTATAAATAAGACATTTCCATCATGAAACAGTCACTCTTTCACACATCCCATGATAACTGATGTTGTCTTTCTGAACAGAACGATGGTGAATGCAGCCTTTACTACGATCCCAGAGGGAGCCTTCTCTCACCTTCACCTCTTGCAGTTCCTGTGAGTGTCCCGACCCACAACAGAGCTTTTTCACAACTTTCAAAACATCAAAAACTCTTAATTCTCCCACAACCAGTGACCAGTCCAAAGTCTCCCCTGTTTAAACTACAGTCAAAACACTTAACACCACGCTTAAGTTTTCACCCTGCCGATATCGTGGTGCAAGCAGACAGCTTTTGTTTTGCACTGACAATGGAAGTGACTTCAGCTCCTAGAAAATGAATGGTTATTGAAACAGTGGGTGACATAGCAGTAATAAGAGTAAAGTGGCTCTGTATCAGTGTCATTGCCAATCACTGACTCCCTTCAGTCCTGCTCTGCCAGACAAAGGGCCATTTATCTACTTAGATGCAATCATGAGTGTGTGTGGTCACGACCGTGTGTGTCTGTTTTAGTGTAGGTCTTAGTGTGTTTTTGTAGACTCCAAATGTATTTATGTGTTTATGATTTATGTGATTGAGAGTACATGAATGGATTTTATCAGCTACTTTACAAAGCATCTCTAAATTTACCCAGAGACAAATAGTTCTTTTTAGATATTACAATGGCAGCTGGTTGTTTAGCCCCATAGTTTCAGTTGAACATGTACTACATTATCTATACAACTTGGTCATCATCGCTTCCTTTGTGCAGGCTATTGAACTCCAACACATTCACCACCGTTGCTGATGATGCCTTTGCTGGACTGTCTCACCTGCAGTACTTGTAAGTGTCTCACTACATGTGTGCGCCTCAAATATGAGCTAACTTGCTGTGTTTTGAAGAACCACCTTATTTTAAATATTTATCAAGTGTACTACTGTATATGGACTGACAAAACATTTTGCTTAGTTAACAGTTTTTAAGTCAGACTACCATTTCATTAAAAGACAAAGCACATAGCCTTCTTTATATTACAAATGGAATGTTAAATTATAAGCTGTCAAATGCACCCTTGCTCAGTTTGATACACTCGCGGGTTTAGCATCCATGGCCTTACTTGGTCTAGTATAACCAATAGGAAATGGTGGCTAACGTTAGCTACTGTTAGCAAACTTTGAATAAAAACTGCGAAGTCAGCTTACTGACTTTGACTCTCTCTACTTGACTTGTACTATTTTTTTGCTTATGCGATTATGCTGTAATTGTTTAATAAAAGTTGAATTTGCTCAGTTTAAAGCAAAGTCTTCAGCAGATTTTCAGTTTTGCACTCCTTTCTGATCTGTCATGTATTGTTTACTTATGGAAATGATTTATAACAGTAGCTCTAGGTAGGTTTATGAGGCTTATTATTGAAAACTGAATAGAACAAGCCTTAAGGCTGCACTCCAGGATTGGCCTCTGCAGTATGGCAAAGAATGCCAAAAGTAAAACTGAAAATAAATCCTCCTACGACAGCGAGCACACTGCCTCTGTGCTGTGGTAAAGCTGAATATGCCATTCTGTGAATTGATGGGCTTTAGAAAGTAGTTAGCTGATGGCTTGGCGCACGCAGCTCTCTGTGATGGCCATGCCTCTCTTTGGCTGCTGGCTGTGTGGCTTTTGGCCGCAGCCCAGCCATCAGGCCTCTCTGCATCACTGCCACTACCATCGTCGCTACCCGCTGTGAATGCTAATAAAGTCGTACTTTCATATCCAGCCACCTCCAGAGAGTCTGCACATGCTGCATGTCCTCGACTATCAAAAGACAAACCGTAGACAGGATCAAATGATGCTGACACGCAGACCTTTGTAATACTGCTGCAGTCAGTGTCTTATTTTTATCACTTTAATGAAATGCATGAAATGAGCTTTTAGCATTATCTCATATTTCTTTTTTTTTCTTTT
Organism: Epinephelus moara; assembly: GCF_006386435.1. Lineage (NCBI taxonomy): Eukaryota > Metazoa > Chordata > Actinopteri > Perciformes > Serranidae > Epinephelus > Epinephelus moara. The sequence goes on from NC_065513.1 coordinate 12,712,359, forward strand.
TCTGCTGCAGTTAACACTGATTGTATTAGTTGGCAGGCTCAATAACATGCTAAATAAAAATCATAAAATATTTTTATGACATCTTTGTTGTCAACCCTAAGATAGGCAAGTCATAACCTTTTGATCAAATCCACCAGATGCAGACTGTGTTATTACTGAAATAATTGCTGCTTACAGTCACACTCCTATTGTGCCCTGCACTGACAACACAACCTCCTCTCCAAACAAGCATGCCATCCTGTAATACTGGCTGAATTTCAGAGGCTGTCCTCACTGTGTGACATGTGAGTGCTTTGTTCTGTCCTCAGGTTCATTGAGAATAATGACATCCAGGCTCTCTCAAAGTACACCTTCAGAGGACTCAAATCCCTGACTCATCTGTGAGTACATAGTCGAGCTAATGCTATGAAGAAACCCACATCTAATGAAACTAAAATATGTATATTTTAAAACCAGGAAATTGGACTTGGATAATGATAGAATGATAACTGTCTTTTCATGTTTTGTTTTCAGATCTCTCTCAAACAACAACCTGCAGCAGCTGCCGAGAGATCTCTTCAAACATCTAGACATCCTCACTGATCTGTAAGCGTGCCTTCACTGAAATAAAAACACTGTGTTGACAACCCACGAGCTTTGACCCCACAATCTGTCACTATAAAAACACTGGTTTGCTGGTATTCCCTGAGGGTTTAGTGGACTACCACACTCATCTGCAAAGCTGTCTGGCTCGTGTGTGTGGTTTGTGTCTGAGTCAAACCATACTGGTGCACAAAAACACATTTCTTCTTCCTGTTAGGTTTGGATGATGTTTGAGCAATCTGAGGTAAAAAATGACATATTCTCTCTTCCCTATCTGTTACTCAGAGACCTGCGGGGGAACTCTTTCCGCTGCGACTGTAAAATCAAGTGGTTGGTAGACTGGATGGAGAAAACCAATACTTCTGTTCCTGCTATCTACTGTGCCAGCCCCTTTGAATTCCAGGGACGCAGAATCCATGACCTCACACCGCGAGACTTCAACTGCATCAGCGCAGGTTTCTCCTTGTCTCTTAGCACTTTGGTGGTGCCATGGAATAAGTTTTTGGATAATAAGTAATTCTGTGTTGTCTTCCCACAGATTTTGCTGTTTATGAAACCTTCCCTTTCCACTCTGTGTCCGTGGAGTCCTATGAGTTCAATGAGGATCAGTTTGTGGCCTTTGCTCAGCCTGACACAGGGTTCTGCACCTTGTATGTATGGGATCATGTTGAGATGGTCTTCAGAAAGTTTCACAACATTACCTGTAAGTTGCCGGCTGTGAAAGCATAAATATTGTAGCATTCTGTGTTTTAAAAAATGAGTCCTAATGGCTTTTCTGCTTCTGTGTGTATCTCTTACAGCTCGCTCTGCTGTGTACTGCAAACCAGTGGTGATAAACAACAGTATTTACATGGTTGTTGCTCAACTTTTTGGAGGATCTCATATTTACAAGTACGGCTACAAATCATATCTTGCAGTTAGTGACGTGTTAAATTTCTCCAGTGTATTAAGAAGCCATAACCTTAAAAGAATAGCTTGACATTTTGGGAAATATGCTCATTTGCCTTTTTGTCAAGAGGAGATGAGAAGATCAACATCACTCTCACATCTCTGCGGTAAATTTATCACTGGTGCCAGCAGATGAGTAGCATAGCTTAGCACAAAGACTGTAAATGGGGAAGCAGCTAGCCTGGCTCTGTCTAAATGCAGTAAATCTACCTACCAGCGCCTATATGCTATATTTAGAAAAATTTCATGGATTTACCTTGCTGTCAGACAGCCTTTTTCAACAGGGCACTCTGGCTGTTATCTCAAAGCCACCAAACTCCACTGACAAAAACAGTCGTTTTACTTTGCAGAACATGGGAGTTGCTGATTTAACACTGCCTCCATCAGTTAGTATGTAAGTTAAAGTGGTGAAAGTATTCCAAATATAGTGTATACTTACACCAATATTGATTTTTTAGGTGTCTAAAATCCGTTTTGCTGCAGCCTCTATCCACAGCTGTACATTGTGTTGCTTCTGTGCCAGTAGATTTAGACAGTAGCAAAGCAACATAGTAGGCTACATAAAATAAGCACAACAGAAATGTCAGGTAGGTTTGACCATCGTGTTTAAGTTGAATCTTCAAATGTTATAGTGACCGCTGAAAATGACAACAGAAATAATCCAGGGTGCTGATTTCACATATCTCCAATATTCAACTCAATTGCCAGTTGACTACCCAGATGTGATTGTTGTTGCTGCGTGACGTCACAGTGATTCAGTCTATAGTCCTGCACATAACCCCTTGTAAAATGGCAGATTGTTGTTTTTATGCTTCCATTTTTGTATGGGTTAAACAAATGAAATAGCACGTGTTAACTTGTGCACTTTAGTGTGATGATAGGATGTTTTCCCCATCCTCAGTTTTTATGCTAAGCTAAGTCAGCCGGCTACAGAGTGGTGTCAATCTTCTCATCTAACTCTTGCCATAAAAGCTAATAAGCATATCCCAAAATGTCAAACTATTCCTTTAGTTAGGAAAAGCTTTCGGAATACTATGACAACCTTTTCATTATCACAGGTGGGAAGAGGACCCGCAGCGCTTCGTGAAGATCCAAGACATTGACACCACTCGAGTAAGGAAGCCCAACTTCGTGGAGACCTTCCAGCTGGATGGAGAGTGGTACTTTGTAGTGGCAGACAGCTCCAAGGCAGGCTCCACCAGCATTTATCGCTGGAACAGCAATGGTTTCTACACCCATCAGTCCCTCCATCCCTGGCATCGGGACACACATGTGGAGTTCCTTGATGTTGGGGGAAAGCCTCACCTCATCCTCTCCAGCGCCTCTCAGCCACCAGTGGTTTACCAGTGGAACCGAGGCCAGAAGCAGTTCTCTTTCTTCTCCCAAATCACAGAGGTAGCGGATGTGCAGATGGTCAAGCACTTTTGGGTGAGGAAAGTTCTTTACCTTTGCCTCACACGGTTCATAGGTGACTCCAAGATCCTCCGCTGGGAAGGGCAACGTTTCATAGAGATCCAGACTCTTCCCTCTCGGGGCTCAATGGCAGTGTATCCTTTCACAGTGGGCCTCCGCCAGTATCTCATCCTTGGAAGTGATTTCTCCTTCTCCAGAGTATACCTGTGGGATGACCTCACTCAGCGCTTTCAGCCCTTCCAGGAGCTCAACATGAGAGCCCCGCGAGCGTTCAGCTTGGTATCTGTTGACAACAAGGACATACTGCTGGCTGCCAGCTTCAAAGGCAACACCCTGGCTTACCAGCACCTGGTGGTGGACCTCAGTGCCAAGTAGACATGCTACAGTCAGAGCGCAAGGAGGTGTTCCTGAGCATTTATCAACATGTGCCAAATAAATGAAAGACTGCAAAATGTTTAAGCCATGTAACTAAAGGTCTGCTATTTCACCTGATGTTTTAAGCGAGGCAACTATTAAAATGATGATCTATTTTTATGCACTATCCCTTAACATCTGAATGAAATAATGTGATAACACACAGCATCAGTAACACGCCAACATTACTGCCGCATTACTGCTTCTGTTCTGCCAACCATATATTTAGGCCAATTATTTTTCAAACGTATTATATTGTATACTGTACTTTACTAATGTGAAAATGATGTGCATGTGCATCTACTGAATTACTCACTGGATGAGACTGGATGAGATGGGATATTGTAAAACTATAAAGGTTTTGTAAGTTACACAGTGTAGTTTATCTGTGTGGCATTTTGCATGACACGGTACACATGATATAACTATGTAAAATAAGCAATACTTACCTGCGCAATATTTTGAATCCTTTGTTGTGTTTATCTTTATATATGAGATGCCCTTGAATTTGTTTTGGATATAATGGTCATTTTGCAATAATAACATGGTATCAGAGTCGGCCTGAGGCATGAGCAAACTAAGGCTTCAAAATGAACGGAAAATGTGAAGTTTTTAAAGATGATATCCTTGGTTTTGTTTTCCAAATCCCAAAACGTCCCAGCAGTTGACGACAGTGGGGTCTTTTGGGGACAAGAAATGAGGGAACATTTGGCGGCAACTCGGGGATTAAATTAAAAACAAAACTGAAAGGTGTTGTAAAAAAATGTGGGGATTTCTGGGAGCTATAACAAGATCAGAGAATGAATTATTAAAGTTATAAAAACTTAGAACCCTTTGCTATGTTTTTATGTACAGTCACAAACTGTATTGTTGCTGTGTGCATTTGCACATTGAATAGAGTGGGTGGGAAAGGGGTACGATTAAATCCAGTTTATGGCCCCTAAAAAGTCCTGTGTCCTGTCTTATGTGGTTAGAACATCTTTTCAAAAACAACTCCAAACACAACTTCTGCAGCTATTAATAGTTTCTCTTGTATTACAGCACAAATGAGTCCTAAAGACTTGATACCACATCAGTCTGTATGGTGGATGATGGTGTAACCTTGTATAGCACTTAAAAAGAATAATGAAATTAAGCCATTCACACGTTAAACAGTTTGTACTTACTGACATCGTCGAAAAATAGGCTGAAATTCAAATAAAAAATACTTTACACATATATCCTGGGAGGAAAATCCATATACTGTATGGGAAAATCTCAGCTCTGTTGCAAGGATGCGTATTAAGGGCGCAAACTAAATGTGCATGAGGAGAAGTATGTGTGCGCTTGCTTTGATTTTCAGGGTGTCTGCATGGGTGGAGTTAATGTATTTGCTTGTAGTACAGATGTCACCGCCTTTTCGCACGGTTGTGAACAATAAAACGCGCGCCACCATACATTGTTGTTGATATGTGAAACGCTAGCTCGTGTTAGCCAAATTTCAATGCATCATGGTGAAGTGAGGGTTCGCTCTGACAGCTGGCAGCGACATGTGAGCCACGGCTCTGAATTTTCCCTCAACAGACGATATTTTAGCTTTTATGACCTTAACGCTACGTGTCGATATTTGTTTATGGTGAGAGTGAGGGCAGGTAACGTTAGTGGGTGTTGCTAGCTAACCTAACGTTAACTTAAGCTAACGTTAGCTGCTCGAGCTGTGGGCTTGGTCTAACAAGAAAGTCGTTAAAAGGGTTGAGCTAAAGTTTGGACTTGGTTATAGCAAATGTCTAACAGCACAGAAATGACTCTGCCACCCGAGTGGGACGACGATGAACGGATGAATTTCATGTTCTCGGACTTCAGTGAGAACCGAGATGTCAACACGACAGACTGGGACAGTAAGATGGACTTCTGGACGGCTCTGATTTTAAAAGTCTGCAGGGACCGAGGCACCGTGTGTGTCAGTCTGCAGGAGCTGAATAAAGCCTTTAGGAGGAAAGAAAAATCACCGCTGGGTTTGGCGACTGTCATCCAGTCCATGGCCAGGTAACTCTTATTACTGTGTCAGTCACCGCTGACTGTCATTGTCTCTCTGGCTCAGTATAGTTATTGTCTTTATTTTGACTTCTGCCAGATGTGGGAAGATCCAGAGGGAGTCAGAGTTTGCAGCCAATGTGGACTGTGGCTGGCTGTCCTGGGGTGTTGGCCTGCTGCTGGTTAAACCTCTGAAATGGACCTTTTCCACTCTTCTGGGAAGCAGCCGGGTGCCTTTGGAGGAGTCCTTTGTTGTCATTGAACTAGTGAAGGTTTGCTTCCGATGTGATTCAGAGACACTGCAACACAATATTGTTACAATGCGTGAGACACCATGATTTTGCATTTTTTTTGTTATACTTATTTCAGTAATATGCTGTGCATCACATTTATCTGAATTTTTCTGTATGTAATCTCCATGCAGGTTTGTTACATACGTCCAGTACAACTCTTTGATATAATGACCTAAATTGAGCATAGTATGCATCTGAATAAGAACTGGAACATTCTGTACTGCCATGGTTACTTTAGACACAGGTCAAATTGCAACCATGCTGGATGGTTTCACTTTCCCTATCTGTGGTTGTAAAATTGTGCCATGAAGGTTACCATGGCAGATGCTAGATATAAAGTTGGTTATCTTTTCGTTTCCAGGAGAAAGCAGCAGAATTACTCAGGGTGTACCGGAGCAGTGAATTTGCAAGCCGCTCCATAATGTCATTTCAAGAACTCCTTACTCTTTCTTCTGATGTCTGTGCTGATGAGAGCACCCTGTGCATGGCTCTCCTGCAGCTGCAGAGGGACAAGCAAGTAACGGTTTCATTGCACGAGGGCGAGAAGGTAAACAAAGAGCTCATTCACAATCCTGAGAGGCATCTTTTGCAAATTACCTTTCACCTGTCTTTCTATCTTTCATTTGTCTTCATGTGTCTTGTTCACAGATTGTCAAGTTTTGTCAAGATGGGCAAGATCACGTTTCACCAGTCAGCGATGTGGATATGGGCATCTATCAGCTGCAGCGCAGTGAGAAGCTGCTGGGAGAGCGGATGGAGAAACTAAGTCTTGAGGCTGACATGTACAGTAACTCAAATATGATTTTAAAGTAGAAGTAGTATTATTTTTGATTGATTGCTGACAAAGAAGTGTACTGGTATGTGACTTTCGTTCCAGTCGTGAAATAACCAGTACTATGTGTGGAGCTTGATGCTTTAGCCATCTTTTTCTCCAGGGATTGGACTAATAGTCAGATTATCTGCACTGCACTTAAATGGTTCTGAAAGTCAGACTTTGTTGTGATTATTGGTATAACTTTGCATAATCTAACTGCAGGTGCAAAGAGGAAGCAAGGGTGTTGCTCCGGGAAGGCAAGAAATCACAGGTACTAATAATATTTAAAGGAACAGTTTGTAAGATTTAGGGGTAGGGTAGTGGCATGTGGTGATGAGAATTGCAGATTGCAACCATCTGAAACTTCTCCTGGTCAGGATTCCTTCAGTATTCATTGTTAAAGAGGTTTTTACCTCAAAATCAAACATAGAGGTCTCTTTCTCTTCAAAACAAACAGACCAGGTAATTTAAACCATTTAAAAACACTGAATAAAGCAGTTACACATTAAAAAAAATCAGTGTTTTTCCAACACTTTCGTCACTGAGGGCCTGCTTACTACAGCAGCCAATGGCCTCAGGTGATTATACACTAAATAAAACATACATATTATATTATATATTCCATTTCTGCCAGTATATCCTCCTAAATCCCACACACTGGACCTTTAACTGAAGGGAATAAAAAACATTTTATTCTGCCTTGCACAACCAAATGTCTCAGTGCTGTGCTCAGTGGTCATTTTCACTGTCTGTCCCGCAGGCTCTGAGGTGTTTAAGAGGCCGCAAAAGGGTCGAAAAGAGAGTAGACAGCTTGTTTGCCAAACTGGAGTCCATCAGAGCAATCCTGGACAGAATAGCCCAGTCACAGACTGATAAGATGGTAAGTGGCAGAATGATCCTCAACACTCTTTCCGTGCAGGTGTCTGTAACGAATTTTGTTGCCAGTCTTATACATGTGTGCTGAACATGTTTGTAGGTTGTGCAAGCATATCAGGCCGGAGTTTCAGCCCTGAGGCTCTCTCTGAAGGATGTGACTGTGGAACGTGCTGAGAGCCTTGTGGATCAAATCCAGGAGGTACAGTGACTGTTCATTGTCAGACAACAAATTGTATATTGTATTATTTTAACTGAATCTTACATGTAAGCATCTTGATATATCTTTTCTATGTTTTAACCAGTTATGTGACACTCAAGATGAGGTGAACCAAACTATATCCAGTGGTGTGACTGGCGCAGGTATGCTGTACTGTTAGTGCCACATCTTTAATACATTGCGTATATGAATATCGAGGAGATCTAACTTTGTCGTGCTTTTTTTTTGTAGATGAAGACATCAATGAGCTGGAGGAGGAACTGAAATGTTTGTTGGACGAGTCAAAGCCAGATTTCCCCTCAGGTTTACCTCAAGTTCCAACAAACCGTCTGCGCCCCTCCGAGGAGCCGAGCCGTCCAGGTACTGACCTGCTCAGTACTCTGCCTGCAGTACCTTACCGCCACTTGGATATTAGCACTGAGCAGCTGGAGGACGAGTTAAATCAGTTAACCCTTACAGATTCAGGTTTGCACTTTTTGATGTCTTTTTTTTTCTCCATTGGATTGTAATATAAATGTATTGAAGTAACATATGGTCACCTCTCTGTTCAGGCTTTCAACAGAAGAAAATGACTTCGCCAGCCAAGAGATTAGAGCCTGCACAATAATGGGAAAACATGGCAAGTTTGAAGCTCTGCATCAACATATCAAACTATCTCTTCAACATTTCTTTGAGCCAGAGTTCATACAAGTAAATTAAAGTACAGAACAACTATATTAGCAATCGCTAAATCATAATTGTAAAAGTTGTAAAATCAATATCAGGATAAAAACAAGGCACTTTCATTAATAAAAAAAAAATAAAAATGCCTTTTCCATGGAGGCATGCCAAAAAGGATTTTAAAATATTTCTTTTTCTTTTGTAAATTATTTTGATTTTTAACTTGAAAGCTTTTAGATCTGCCCTGCCATGAGGATCTGAAGGATCTCAAGTCAAAGTGAACATTTTCACAGTTAAATATGCTCTTTGGTATGCTGCCAGGAAAGCTCTTAATTTTTTTGGTATTTTTTGACAAGAGTGTAAACAAGTATATTTGTTGTTTGTAGTGTGTGTTAATTGATGAACAGTCCTGTAAAGTGTATTAAGTGGCCTTTTCAACTGTAAATGTGAAACTGAAAGTAAAGAGAATATTATGCCAAATGATTTAATCAATAAGTATATTTAGTCTCACTGCAACATACCTGTGATGACTCAGAAGCCTACCCTAAGTGAGTTCAACCAAATATGTTTCTCAAAATAAAATTTATTTTAATCACTTGTCTGTAGTGGTATATAAATGTCAGTGTCAGACACTGTGTTCGAAGCAGCCCTGAAATGAAGGCAGTGTTACTCTTTGTTTATTCCAGGGGTGACACCACACCTCGTGTGGTTTGGGGCAAAGTCAGGGAGACTTGTAGTCTTATGTAATTTTCAACCTGCCAAGGAGACTCACATCGATGTACCAGAGGCACAGACTGTAGGCAGTTATGCTTTTGAATACAATGGCAAACATGAAACCTGAGTGTCCTGATATAGTAATACAGTTAAATTTGCACATTAAACCTAGAGAGGAATTTTTGCAGTGTATGGATTCAGGTCATCTTAGAGGCTTTAACACACACACACACACACACACACACACACACACACACACACACACACACACACACACACACACACACCTTTAATAACAAGTCACTATCCATGGTTTATAAAATTAATGTTTGGTAATATGGATGAACAAAAGTAAACAGTATAAACTCATTTGAATATATCTGATAAAAGAAACCTATTCTAAATAGCTAAAGAAGAGCATTTCACTAAAGTATGTACAGAGCTTTGACCACCAGGGGTCACTGTTATTCCTACTAATATTTTTGACTCAACCAGATAATTAACTGCTGGCAATCAGAGGTTCAAGCACAGCCTCTTTATACTTGTATTTTAAAGTATTTACACTACAAAATCTGATTCCACATGTCATAAAGCCAATAGGGTGTAAAAGACACTGTTCTGCTATTGAACTGTGTCTGTGTTTGTGCATAATATCTTTCATTTAAGACTGTCAATTTGACCAAAATGTACACAGTAAAACAATAAAAATGAATCCTGTGTTATTGGGAGTTAAATAAAAACCTGTAAGATGTGTACGTGTAGCAGTGTCAGAACAAAAGGATGAAACATAGAGGCACGATTCTTGTTAAAAAACACTGAATGGTTGAGAGGCAGAGACCATGAGACCATGAAAATGCAATCTATCTGAATAGTGTAGTGGAAACATGCTGGAATAATGAAGGTAAGAAATTCTGATTTATTGATGCCTGCAAAATACACACCAAGGTTAATACTGTATCAAGATCCTTCAAGATCTCCAATGTGTTGGTGTCAAATGTACCTTTCCTTAACTGTGTTTGGTACTTCTTTAGCAATCATTATAATATGTTTGCATAAAGAATGTGTTTTAGTTTTTGAAGGATCTGTAAAGTCCAGCAGTTTTTATAATTAAGTTGTAAATTCTGGTTTGTTAGGCCAGCATGAGAGACCTTTGTGTGACAGATGTGACCCTTAATTTTCCAGAGTTCATGAAGGAGACCAAAACATTTCCAAACTATTTAATCACTGGGCCTTTCAGTAGCTCCTAGTTTATATTAAGTTCAGAAAAACATCCACAGATGTAATAATGTATCACTAAATTGCTGGTAAGTACTGGTGGTGGTGTGCCCTATTTTCCATTTACTTCCATCACTCAGCTTTCCCTATGATGAAAGAGTGACACCCAGTGGCCACATGTTGAACTACATATACATTTGTAGAAAAAGGCTCACTGCTTCTTTCACTGATATTTGTGTTCCAGTATCTGCAGACTCACACTCAGAGCTGCATTAAGTTGTTGTTGCTGGGAGACAACATAATGTTATTAATATGATACTGAATGGTTGCTGTAGATAATCCCTCTCACATAATGGTTCCCTCTGCTGGATTGTCAGCTCTGAAGTGCACTTAAACAAGACACTTCACTTCCAACTCATCCAGTGGACCAGCTCAGTGATTCTTACACCCTGATATCAGTAACTACGTACACTCTTAGAGGGCATGAGGGGACACTGAATGGTCCTGAACATGGAGTCTGAACATGATGTAAATTATATGCTCTGACCTTTACAATCACCAGGTCTCAATTCAATTTATTTTTGATGTGCTAACAATGTACTTCTTCCCAGGTAAGAAAAACAAAACAAAGTACACTTAACTTGGCCTTATCTATTTAAATGTAATTATTAGCAGTGTTCTAAAAGTGTTATTTTTGATGCACTAACAATATACTTAGTATGCCAATGCTATATCAAGTGCTATGAAAGATATATTAATATAGTCAAACATAATTGGTTGTACTATTTAAAGACACCTCCAAGGTGCACTTAAATATAGCCTGCTTTAATACAAGTTTCTTTAATTAATGTTGTACTTTTTTAGAAATATACTTTAAATCAACTTTTGTTTTTAAATTACATTTTAAGTGCACTTGAAACTCATTACAAATTCAAATAAATTAAAATGTATTCTCAACACAACTTTAAATTTAATTCTGAATATATTTGGTGTAATAATTGTATTAACATTTATTTTGCAAGCTGGATTAAAATATACTTAAAGTGATACCAACAAAGATGTTCTTAAGTATATTTAAGTGCATCTTAATGGTGTGTCAAAATACTACAGTCAAGTACGCTATTTGTATTCCAGTATGTCTATCAAGTCATATACTATATCATTGGTATTTTAAGTACATTGTTTGTACATTGAATATTGCACACTTCTAGTGTATTAATCATGTGCTTATGCAAATGTACCAAGTATACTTAAAATAGGTGTACGTCAGTATACTTTTCTTTTAAACTTGGGAAACCTATGGGAGATTTTCAACAGATAGATGTTAGACAGCGCTCTCCACAACCATCATCAAAACAAAAAATAAGGGGGAAAATCTTTTAGCAGAATGCTCTTCACCTCTCCAGTGGACTTCCACAGACTCAGATGTGGCAAAATCTTTGCCGAGGAGCACTGAAGTTGCTCTGAAGTTTGTAATGGCCCATTATCTTATTACGAAAAATTTGTCACCCATCTGTACGAACAAATACCAAGTAACCAAACCAAAAAAGCATTGCTTTATTGTATTGTTTCATACGTATACTTCAAGGACAAGTGATATTAATGTGAAAAGCAGGTTATTAAGTGATTATAATTACCGTTGTGTTGGTGGTGCTGTAACTACTGTCAATATCTGAGGTGCTTTTGTGTTCTCTAGTAAACAATAAATAAAAAAAAAAGAATTCATTACAAATGTACAGCCTTTATAAAGTACAGGTAATAATATCACAAAACCCTATTACAGCAGTGTTTTCAAAAATGCCCTTGTATCACAAATAACATCAATTGGTACTGTTTAAGCCAAAACTTAATTCTCTCAATGGCCTTCACTGTCTCTCTCTGAAACACACACACCAATCCCTCTCTCTTTCTCTCTCACGCGCACACACACAAACACACAGACACACACACACACAAATAAACGCCCATCGTTTCATGCTGCTTTACACACGTACGCCGCTGCTGTTTTTGCAAGCCAACGAAAGAAAGATGAAATTACAGCTCTTTCACCTCTCACCAGTAAATCTCAATTGCACATTATGCAGCTCGTACTTACAGTAACGTTATCATACTGACATCACAAGAAGATGAAAGACATTCGGGGAGTATTAGTTTAATAATTTCAGTTCTATCCTATGCAGCTGCGGACATCTTGTTATATAGTTTGTTGATACTGTATATCCAGACTGTTGTTGAGAAGATGGAGCAGACAGAGATATGTAAAGATAACTATGAGCCATGACTACACTACACAGCTTGTGTATGGTTGATCCAGTCGAGCAGGCACTGATGCAGATATTTGGCTGAGAGTTTGTTGTATGCACCACATAAGACAGGATGAAGAGAAAGTCTAAGGAAAAAGTCAAGATGTGTATAATACAAGATCTCATTGGGTGTAAATAAGAAACATTTGGCATGCTTTATAGTAGTCCTTTTTTAAGTGTATATCAAGAAAAAGTCTTTATGGAATACCATGAACAAAATTATAATTTTGTACTTTTTAAATATTGCAGTGTTGCGTCAAAAGCAGGCTACACAGTGGGTCAGGCTCCATCCTGCTCTTGCAGTGTGTATACAGTAGATGTGTGTTTATGTGCATGTTAGCATTGCAGTGTTAAACTGTCCTGTCGGTTCCAGAGCGCTTCCGCACGACCTTCTCCTCGTTGACCTGGTCCACTGCCAGTGTCTCCAGCTCTGCTTGCGGTGGGGCTAGGGGAGGGGTGCCATGTGGGATGCGGTGTGCCACGCCCACATGAGCCCTGTATTGACGGTCCCGAGCGGGGCTGTGACGAGGGCTGGCCGTAGCACCCAGTGGAACGACTGGGGGGCGCTCAGAGGCAATAGGAGGGATAACAGCGGGTCGTTCTCGCACTACCTGCGGTTCGGGAGAGTCTCTCCCAGCCTGCAGGAAGGGTGTGGGGTCGGGCATGGCGTCTACTGTCTCCCGCAGAACCAGCCGCCTACCGTCCGGGCCGAGCCGATATACCTCTGTCAGTTCTGGGTGAAGAGGCTGGGAGAGACTCTTCTTCATGCGACGCCGTGGGGTTTCAGGCTGCCTGTCCTTCGCTGGCGGAGGCGTGGGCTTGTATGACGTGACTGGACTGACGTTAGGGCTGGCCTCAGACGAACTACCAGCTAACAGCTTCTTCTTGGTGGCATGAAGCTGTGAGGTAAGGTAAGCAATAGTGCTTGCTCTCTGCTCCAGCTCCCCGGACAAAACAGCCAGCTTGTGGCTCTTCATCTTGAGCTCCTCCAGGTACTTCTTCTCCCTCTCCTTGATGGTGTTTTCCAGGACTGAGATCATGGCGTTCTTCTGCTCAAGGTCCCTGAGCAGTTCTGTGTTCTCCTCCTCCTTCTTCTTCAGCTGTGCCTCCAGCTCCTCACACCTGCGTTGCAGCTCCTTGCAACGGATCTCACTGCTGTCTACACACACACACACAACAAAAAACTGTTAAACAGCAGCTCTGACGTGTGCACATATGCATACATGTAATAAACAGCAAACATAAGTACACATATACAGGGTTTCTGCAGGTGTCAGACTCTTACATGTAATGATTTTAAAGACCTTTTCAGATAATTTTTTACTAAATTTTGGACAGATTTTTGGACAAATCATCTCTTTTTTTATTCAAGCATTGCAGTTAAGTATAAACATAAGTATATACAGTCAGGTCCATAAATATTTGGACAATGATACAGTTGTCGTCATTTTGGCTCTGTACACCACCACAATGGGTTTTAAATGAAACAATGAATGCCTGCTTAAAGTGCAGACTCTCAGCTTTCATTTAAGGCTTTTTTCAAAAATTTAGTATGAACCGTGTAGGAATTACAACCATTTCTTCACACAGTCCCCC